>NC_090911.1:11546142-11667606 GCF_040956055.1 Brachionichthys hirsutus
TGGTCGACCTGCCGGATCAACCTACATATGGCGCTATCTGGACCTGAGTCCGTTTAAGTCGTTGATGAGCTTGAACTGATTGATTTGGGTGGATAAATGACGTCACCTGCTGGACCTTCAGTCGTCTGTCTGATCTGTAATGACAACGTTTTTCCTGAAGGAGGCGCTGCTCTACTTTTGAGCACCTTTCAGAAGGAAACCCAAAAAGAGCGCTCCGATGAAAACACCTGCTGAAAACGGTAGCGATCGATCGTTTTGATTCGTTTATGTTTATCCTCATATCAAACCGACACACAAAGGAGCACGCAAATAAACGGCACAGATCACAAGACTTCCTCCAACGTTGTTGAGAGAGAAAATAAAAAAACTGTCAAAACAGGTGACGTCACTTCTCCTTTTACGTCATCTTCAACAACGATCAACGCAATCAATAACAGCCAAACAGTCTGCTGTCGCAAGTTGATCGGAGCAACATTTTAATTTAAGTCATTGTCAGGACGGTTTATCTCCGGTTCGTGGCTTTGACTCATTTCTGTGACTCTATTTGTGTTTCTGTCTTATTTTATTTATTTATTTTGGAGACACGCCTCCCTTCTCCGTGGGATTAAAGGTTCATTCTGCTGAATAAAAACAAAAACAAACTTTAATGAATACACTCCGCTGCTTAAATGAGAGTGTCCCTCTGCTTCTCCTCCTCCTCCTGATGAAGATGAGTCATTCTTCGCTCTGTGGGCGTTTGCACAAACGGAGTCGCCACAGGAGCCGAAACAGAGACGAAGACAGAGACTGAATGAAAACAGTCTGATCTGATCAGAGAGACAGAAAAACTACAACTAGTCCTCTGACGTCAGTAACCAGATTCAGAGTTCTGCAACTAGTCCAAAAAGCACTGCAACTATAGCCAACAGACCCATGTAACTAGTACTCTGATCTATGTAACTACTCATCAGACCCATGTAACTAATACTCCGATCTATGTAACTAGTACTCCGATCTATGTAACTACTCATCAGACCCATGTAACTAGTACTCTGATCTATGTAACTACTCATCAGACCCATGTAACTAGTACTCTGATCTATGTAACTACTCGTCAGACCCATGTTCTGGATATTGATAATATTCATGAATCGTCTTCATTTAATGTGAGTAATATATATATATATTTTTTTTTAAATAAATCACAGTTATGACGGCTTTATGAGCTCCTGTAAAGCTGATCACATTATTCGTTTAGTTAAAGAGGTTTAAATGAATTCATGAACGTCTTATTGATCTGTGTCGGTGTTCCTGACGCCTGAACTCTGGCCCCATTCAGCAGCAGCGTGTGACTGAAGCCGTGCGGGTGAATGCCTCCGAGTAGAAGCAGTGAGTCTCTCCCCGCTTGATGGAGGGATGGCACTGACGTGTCCTGCAGCCTGCCCACACACAAAAAAATAGATCCTCAATTTCACTCGCATCACTCTCCTCCAGCTCTCATCGCGTTTCTCTGGACGGCCTCACCTGCAAAAATAAACCTTCACAGTGAAGTCACAGAGACGCAAAAGCCGCCGATTGGCTCCTCGTGTCAAACAGATGAAGATAGAAGTTATCTGTGGAGCTTTTATCCATAATCAGAGGAATGTTTGTCCCCTTCTCATTTTAAATGAAAATAAATGTGACAGTTGAACGACTTGTTTTCTGCGTTCCAAATGCAGAGGCTGATGTCGATCCTTCACCGACCGGACGTCCGTCATCAATAAGATCCACCCCACTAACTTAAAGGGGACATCCCTCCCCCCCCCCCCCCCCCCCCCCCCCCGTCCAGCAGTCCTCATGGTCAAATCTGCCCTAATGTTACTTCGGAGTTTGGCTGGTGAATGAACTCTGATGTTTGTTCAGTCTATTCCGCTGCGATTGATTACCCGTATCTCCCTGCCCCCCATTAACACTCATAACTGGGACCTTTAATAAACTCTGTGTTTGCAGAGCTGATCTGAGGTCAGGTTCACTTCAGTTCAGAGACGGTTTAATGACACAGACGTCTCCATTCAATGGACAATAGAAACCATGAGCAGCGAGCTACGCTTGACGGATTCAGTCGACCCCTCGGTGGGAACTTTCATTTTCACAAAACTGATCTTTGTTGCCAAATAAGTTCACGAGAGCAGATTTAGTTAGATAATTATAATTTAGTTTTATCCTTTTTTGGGGGGCAAATTAACTGACCCAAATGTCCCTTACTCAGTCAACGCCTCTGTCGAGGACCAACAGAGGAAACAGAGGAAACATGATGGACGGTGGCGCTGAGGAAAAGACAGGAGGCGGAGCTACAAGTGGAGGAGATGAAGATGCTGAGGTTCTCCTTGGGAGTGACCAGGTTGGACAGGATTAGAAATGAGACAATACGAGGGACAGTGAAGGTTAGACGTTTTGGAGACAACGTCAGAGAGACCAGACTTCGATGGTTTGGACATGTCCAGAGGAGAGACGGGGACGATATCGGTAGAAGGATGCTGAGGATGGAGCTGCCAGGGAACAGGGCTAGAGGACGACCCAGGAGAAGACACATGGACGTAGGGAGGGAGGACATGAGAGTGGCAATGGATGCAAAGGACAGGGTGAAGTGGAGAAGGCTGATTTGCTGTGGCGACCCCTCAGGGGACAAGCCGAAAGTACAGTAGTTGTAGTTTTCTATGGTGAGATAGTACTTCATCAGCGTAGGACGGCACCGCTCAAAGTTGCCGTTCAATAGTGCCGAAACACACTCCTCGCATCGGTATGGACCAATCAGAGGTGACCGTTTAGTGCCTGCTCAGCTGGTTGTGAATCACAATAGAGGTGGTACTAAATAGTCAGGTCCAGGTACAATGTATTTTGTAGTTCCTATAAAATGCTACACCCCGTTAGCATTCTATTACTTGAGGTTTGGATCTGCTCAAGGCTTCTGCCTGTTAAAGGCAGTTTTTTTTAATGACAATATTTAAATTTGTATCCATCAGATTTAAATATTTGGCTGTTACTAAGCGACAAACTTTGGATTTTGGTTCTTTGGTTGTGACATTTGACTGTTCGTCCTTGGCGGAGTGATGTTTCGTTATTTATCCGTCACACTGAACGAGGTGTCCGTTCAACGATGCGCACTGGGTCAAAGGTAGAGCACACCTGGGCAGTTCGCCAGCCAATCACAGGTCAGACACAGACATTAGCCCAACTGAAATAACTGCAGCTGCTATTTTTTTCTTCTTCATCCAGCAGCTCTGAGATCAGTCTTTAGACGATTGGAGGATAGACTTTTGCTTTTGGTTTGCCTATAGGCAGCCATCCTCGCGTCTGTTGAATCAACTTGTAAACTCGATGGTTTGTAGGTCAGCGAGCAAACAGAGCGTCGCCGTGCCAACCGCTCCGCCAACTGCACCGCTTTTGTGAAGGGTCACTCACACAAATACATGTGGGTGACTTGGACCAGCCTTCGGAGGAAGAGAGAGAGAGTCTCTCTGAGGTCGCCGGCAATCTCTCCGATTTGTACCGGCAGAGTGAGTCGACTATCGGGTCAGAACCAGGTCAGAACGAGGAGGTCAGAACGAGGTCAGAGCCAACCCAAAAATCAGCCAGCGGATCTCAAGCGGACCCCGATGTCAGAAACGTAAAGTCATAGAAGGAGAGTCTGTCGAGAGAATAAGACCTGATTCCAGATTAAATATTTTATTCTAATATTCTGCTGCTTCTGTCACCCTCAGACTTTGGGAAACCCAAGAATCCATAGAGGCCCCTGTAGAAACGAGACCAGTTAGCATGTTAGCATGTTAGCGAGTGTGTGTGATTTAAGTAGCATAATCGCTTCGTAAAACGGAGAATATAAAATATTAGAGAAGAATGTCATTATTCTTAAAGGAGGGTTGTTTATATATATATATATATAAATTAGTCTGATGACATCGTTGACAATTTGTTTAATGATGAATTTATAAAAGAGAATAAATTATGCAAACGTCTTTACAATGAAGAAACAACTAAAAACAGATGAAATGTCATATTATGTGTGTTTTTTTTTTCCCTCTCCCAGCAGTTCGCTGATTTATCACAGTTTGACTGAGCATCTTTGGCTTTCCAGGAACCAGAGAGTCCTCCACAGAGAGTCCTCCACCTTCAGTACACAGTGGAACCCATTTAAAAACGACCCTCTCACGTGTTTCCTACAACAATAGGAAACAGCAGACACACGTGCAACAGCGCGACGACGCGTTCCTCAGGTCGTTCCAATGTGGAAAAGTCTCTCCCGACGGGAAACACGATGCCTCGCCACTAAACACAAACAGCAGAAAGTGCCGATTGGCCGCTTTTGCCGTCTTAGGAGCAGCCGCACTCGTCCACCACCATGTCCTGGACGTCTTTCTTGATGATCTTCTGCTCCTCGTTGTAGTAGAGCATGGACATGGGGTGCAGCCTCGTCGGCACGCAGCACGACTTGAGGTTTTGAAACGGGCTGTAGCCCCTGATTCGATAGTGATTGATGATCGAGGAGTGGAAGGACAGGGAGGAGCTGCTGATGCTCGCCGCGTGGTCCGGACAGTCGCCTTCACAGTAGTTGGCATGGTAACCAGACGGAGCGATAATCCAGTCGTCCCAGCCGATGTCTCTGAAGTTCACGTAAAATTGCCGTTTGCAACAGATGTGTATTTTCCCGTCGCACTCCAGCCCTCGCTTGGCTCGCCGCCGACTCGCCGCCTCTTTAGCTCGCACCACCGCCATGAGAAATGGTCGGTGACTCTGATCTCGCGCTGCGTCGCTCGCCGCCAGAACGGGCGAGGCGCCCGTCTCAGCGCAAAGCAGACAGGAAACCTTCAGGCCAAGCGAGCTTTGGCCGCTGTCCAGCAGAGTCTGGATGCTGCGAGGGACGGCGAGGGCATGCCAGCCACTGCGGCGAGCGTCCACCATCTTCTCTGACACGGACTCCTCTTCATCGCGAAGACGCAGCAGCCGCAGCATCACTTTGCTCTTTGCGCGGTTGCCGTTGGACACCTTCAGGAAAATCCAGACGTTGGCCTCTTCTACCACCAACGAATCGGAGGCCTCCATCGAAACATCAAAGGTCACGGAATCCATAGAGGCTCCTGTGGAAAAGAGCCCAGTTAGCACGTTAGCATGTTGGCGAGCATTAGTGACACGAGCCAGTCCAATGGGTTGATCTCGTCATTTAAGAATAGCTGTGAAGAAATCCTCAGGGAAGAAGATAAGAAAGAGATTTTTAGTCAATTAAAGCTAAAAAAAAAAAGGGTCAAAAACTCAGAGACATTAACGACATGGACATTTATTCCACCTCCGAGTTTCTCTAACCTGATTAGAAAAGCTTGCGGTGAATCTGCGGCGTTTTCTGTGGCGCTCTAGAAATGAACCTCGTCTTTTGTCCGGCTGTCATTTGACTGAATGAACACGGGAAATGTCATTATTGATCAATGGAGCCGCCGCCTCGAAATATACTCGACAGGATCCGAGACGCTAAAAAAAGAAAAGATCCGGCCTCTGAACGTTAACAAGGCCACAGTGAATAATTAGAGGCCCGGATCTGTGTGAACGAGGAGATTATTCAGCCCACTCGCTGCCCCCCCCCCAACTGTCCTCCCATTTGAGGGGGCCTTCAACACGACGCTATTTATAGCACAAAGACTTTCTGTACATTTACGTAAGGCACGCACCGACTGGACACGATTCGCCTCGCTGAAAACTCTCTGCGAGATCACGAAAGAAGGAACACGAGGGTGACGAATTCACCCGTTTGCGTCCAGCCCTGCAGCTCGCCGTCTGTCCGAGAGAGAGAACTTCGTGCAGCAGGAATGAGGCGAGGTGCAGCACGCCGGGTCAGGGCGCTGGCAAAGCAACGATGGCGTTACTAGAACACGAAGGTGTTGCATCGGCCTGCGTTGTCGTGTCTCGCCATAAACGTGACACCCGCCCACCCCCCCCCCCGTCGAACATCACGACCGTGGCCTCGTTTGGCTCGTAGAGAAGCATCTTTGCACCATATCTGCCCCCCCCCCCCAAAAAAAAAAAACGGCCATCGATTTCGGGAAAAGAGCGAATGGCGAAAATCAGTCGGCTTTCTGGGTGGACGACGAAACGAACCGTCGTGACCGGACGACCTGGACAACAGACGTCGCTCAATTAGAGTAAAATCCAGGTGCTCATTATTTATTCCAGGTGTCTTTTAAGATGAATTTAACCAATCAGAGTCCCGCCCCTTTAAGAGCCAGGTGCGTCACACACCTGGACCTACGCTATTTAACCCGATCATTATTATTATTCACAAGCCTTCTGTCTCACTTCACTACGTCCCATCCCTTCAGTCAACAAGGACACGCGTTACCATAGAAACAGAAGACCTCTTCTTTACAGGAACAAACAAGGGGCGTAAACATTTAGACCCATGTGGTGACCGAGCGGCAAAAACGCAATGCTGAAACTGACTTCAGATGTTAGCGAGGCGCTAGCGAAAGGCAAAACAGGTTAGCGTCCTGCTAGCAAACTATTTTAACTCTCGATATACCCCGAGAAATATAGAACAAACCAAATAATGTCGGATTTGATGATTGATGTTGGTTTCAACTAGTTAGCATGTTAGCATCACCTAGCATCATAATTGAGTTATCTGAAACTGTTTAGTCTCACCTGGCTCTCCAAAGGTGATGATTTCAGATGGCGCTTCGGGCGGCGCCGAGGTCTCCGGGCCCTGACCCCCCTCCTGGATCTCCACGCTCCCATCTTCAGCCACTCGACCGACGTGCAGCTTCTTGATGGCGTTGAGCAGAGCGGCCCGCGGCACTGGCCGGGTCAGATTGGGCCGAGCGCTCAGGTGCAGCATGTCGAGGATGTGACGCTTCACCGCCTCCACCATGTCGTTATGTCCTCCCGGCGAGGACGAGTTCCTCCTCATCTGGGAAAGAGCACAGGACGGACAGTCCGAGATTGGCTCCTGAGGCGAAGACCCCATGTCGACCTCGGTAGAGGCTGTCGGAGAGGCGCCAACGCCAAGACTGGCGGCCATGAAGAAGAGCCCGGTCAATAGAGGAGACATGTTGGGTTCAGAGTCTCAGTAGAGTCAGGAATGTAGCAGCGATGGGATCAGGACGAGGATCAGGTTCTCACAGACTCGGGATCAGGTTCTTGCAGTCTCAGGACCAGGTCCTTGCAGACTCAGACCAGTCCAGCGGTGGCATCAGAGGAGGGGTTCTGGTTTTTGATGAGAAACAGCAAAACAAAAAATCCTTTTGGACCTTGATTAGTAATGGAAGTCGTGTCCTGATGGTCTCCCGTTGTCCTGCTGGGTCTGGGCTCCCGTTGTCCTTCTGGGTCTGGGCTCCCGTTGTCCTGCTGGGTCTGGTCTCCCGTGGTCCTGCTGGGTCTGGTCTCCCGCGGTCCTGCTGGGTCTGGTCTCCCGTGGTCCTGCTGGGTCTGGTCTCCCGTTGTCCTGCTGGGTCTGGTCTCCCGTTGTCCTGCTGGGTCTGGTCTCCTGTGGTCCTGCTGGGTCTGGTCCTGATTGCTCTGCTGGTTCTGGTCTCTGAGCTGGACAGGGTCACTCTACTCTCCCTCTGTGCGGTGTTCCTGTAGTTATACCCTGATCTGACCCCTCCCTCCAGAGGTATTTCCCTGTGAGTAACTGTTGGTGGTGTTTCCTCCTAAAAGAACGTCACGACAAAGGAGGAGGAGGAGGAGGAAGAGGAGGAAGAGTCCCTGATTCAGTGATGACTCAACGGTGTCATCATCATCATCACCTGACGTGGAGGAGACACTCGGTCGGTGTGAATTAATTTTTGTTCACAATCACAGCAGATGGAGCGTGCTCAGAAGACGACAGCAGCACACCCCCTGGTGGTGGACGTCAGGTGTTACAGCATCCTCCTCACCCGAGACTCGCCTGCTGTCTGGTTCCCACAATGACGAGTCCAATCAAGAAACAACGTTTAAATTAATTCACTTAAATTCCTCTGAATACATTTAGAATTGTTAAGCAGTTTTTTGATGCTGACATCTTAATCCTTAATCTCATTATTCCTCGTCTCCTTCTCTTCAAACATGCCGGGAAATCCAGTGCATCGAGTCATCGGCTCCCGAGGAATCTTAGCCCATTCCTCATGAATGACCTGCTGCGACCGCCTTCTTCAGACTGTCTTTGCTCGTTCTTTTCGGACAGCAGCGGTGGATGTCTGGAGTCGGGTCGCGATGCAAATGTGTAGTTTTTACACTCCAAATTAGATCCGTCGGCGCTGACTCAGCGTTTTACCTGCATTTGACTTGCAAATGTTAGAGACTTGCAGGCGAAGGCTTAATCTGTTTAAAACTCGATCCAGTTAACAGCAGATCAATAGGGTTTATCAGTAAACCCGATTCACGGCGAGGGTTGAACCGTCTGGAGCTCTGCTGTTCCAGGTGTTCCAGGTGTTCCAGCCTTATTAGCGCCCCGGGGCCATCGTCCAGCGACGGACAGGTGCGTGTGAGGTGAGCTCACTCACCTGTCCCAGCGAGTCGGTATTTTCATTCAGACCGATGGTCGAGCTCATCAAGAAAACTCTCTGAGCCTCGCTGAACACATCTTCTGCCTGTAAACAACAACAACAACAACATGAACAGGTGACACATTCCTCCTGCACAGGTGATTAGAGCCGTTGCAGGTTTACAGGTGATGTGGCTACATGCTAAGTCACATGGTTTCATAATACAGGGGCGCTAACGTAGATGCAGGTAAGATGATACGGCTGCAGGTAAGATGATATACACCTGTAGCTACAAGTTAGCTGCTTTAGCTACAGATTAGCCTGTTGGATGACAGAAGGCACTATAAGACGAGGCTCTCATTTAATGTTCATCAATTAAAGTAATTAACCAATCACTTTGACTTGTTGTTATGACGTCAATCGGCATGAATGTATTTTTAAATCACTTTTAAACAGCATTGCATATTTGATTACAGCACAGTCATGACAAGAACATGATTTTTTTTTTACAATTATTAATCCACCAATCAATAACTGTGGTATTGA
This sequence comes from Brachionichthys hirsutus, assembly GCF_040956055.1. Taxonomy (NCBI): domain Eukaryota; kingdom Metazoa; phylum Chordata; class Actinopteri; order Lophiiformes; family Brachionichthyidae; genus Brachionichthys; species Brachionichthys hirsutus. The sequence goes on from NC_090911.1 coordinate 11,555,157, forward strand.
TTAATGGATTGATCCTATACATTAATGATTTTAACCTGTTAATGAGAACCTCACTTTGAAAGGGCTGACAGAAGAGCTGGATCAATTCCATCCACCTGCACCGACGCACCGCCGAGAAGACGTCATGACGTCACTTAAACACACGCTCATTTTGAAAGCGTCTCAGAACACCCCCCCACCTAGAAAAAAATCCAGTCAGCTGACGTGGAAAAGCCACTCCTCCTAGAAACGCACGCACACGCCCGCGCACACACCCCTCCCCCACCTGTCAGCTCTCTCCGTTAATCCCCTCTCTCTCTCCCTCGCTCTCTATCTCTCTCTCTCTCTCTCTCTGCGGTCATCATGGCGGAGATTAAAACGGGAATTTTCGCCAAAAACGTGCAGAAACGCCTGAACCGCGCGCAGGAGAAGGTAAGCGCTGCTGCTGCTGCCGATGATGATGATGATGAAGGTGTTAATGATGATGATGGAGGGGGGGGGGGGGGGGAGGACAGGTGGAGGAGAATGAGGATCCGGTTGGAGCGCGCAGGCCTCTCTTTCTGATATCAGCCGCGTCTCTGACGTCATCGCCTCTATGTCATTTATCACGCAACGCATTCTTGTCTTCTAAATTTGAAAGCTAAAATCATTGACTCCGTCATGAAGTGACGTCTTGATTGGCTGAAACGGACCGGATGACAGATTAGCGTTGAGTGATGGTGACGTCACGGTGCGTCATTTGCGTGTTTGAGGGATTGTTTAACATAAACACAGTAAGGAATGGTTTCGCGAGAAGAAGGATGACGTCACGTCTGACCCCAGATCACCTGCACAGAATAAAATCAATCAATCAATATACTGATTATACTAGTGATGTATGTATACTGTATATGTATTCTGACACATACATACTAATACTGCTATATATATATTATGTGTGTACTGTGTACATGTACACATACACTGTGTATTAACACAGGTATAATGTATGTGTATTGTGTACCATACATGCATACTGTATGTATACATATATTTAATAATGAAGTCATCTGTGGTGATAGAAGTAATTAGATTACCAGTATCAGCCAATGACTGCTGAAGTAATCAGATTACTGCAGCTGACATGATTCAGTGAACCTGATACATACATGAATGAGTAACGCTGTCACCCAGTGCATTATGGGAGAGAAAAGGGAGCTGAGGGAACAGCGACACCTGTCGGACGACATCCGCTGAATACCTGCAGGACATTAATGACCTCAACCAATCAGCTCGTGTTTTCACCAGCATCTCTCTGTCAAGCAGGAACATTCAGAAGGTTCTGATCCGACGATCAATATTGCAGATATCTTTGTGACCTGGATCACATGGATCTTTATCCCGAAGGGTTTTAAAGTTTTTTTTTTCAAGGATTGCTTTAGAAGATCTCTCAGACAGACATGATGATCACATGATCCTTTTAGAGCCTCTTACCCGGTCACATGTCGAATCCTGTCCTTCCTCAGGTGCTGCAGAAACTGGGGAAAGCAGACGAGACCAAAGACGAGCAGTTTGAGCAGGTGGTCATTAACTTCAGGAGGCAGGAGGTGAGAGATGCTCGCCAATCAGATGGCTTGGAATGATCACCTGACTAACTAAATGCTAACTATGATACTTGGACCTTGTTTTTTTTTGCTACGCGTGACACCTTGATAAAACGAATCCCCTCCTCTCCCGTCAGTCCGAAGGATCGCGGCTCCAGCGGGAGATGAAATCCTACATGGGGGCCATCAAAGGTGAGACCAGTGGGTTACCGGTCGCGCTACACGCATATAAAAGGTTTTAGAGATGGTTTAAAGATGTCTGTGCTCCAACAGGGATGCAGCAGGCGTCCATCAACCTGACACAGTCACTGCACGAAGTCTATGAACCGGACTGGCACGGAAAAGATGACGTTCTGACCATCGGGAAGGTAAAACACCCGACCGCACCACGCAAACACGACCACGTCTTTGCTAGCATGTAGCCACAATCAGCTAACACAGGGCCGTATCGATGGATGTGCAGCCAATAGCTATACGGACGGACGTATAGCCAGATCGGCTAAAACGCGGCCATGCTAGCCAACGTAGCATTGTGAATGTTTGACGATACGCTCGGTCGTGTGTTTGCCGCAGGACTGCGACGCCTTGTGGGAAGACTTCCATAACAAACTGGTGGACTCGACGTTGCTGAACCTGGACGGGTACCTGCTGCAGTTCCCGGACCTGAAGGTAACAAAGCCAAAGGTTCTTCTTTGGCTCACATATTCTGAGGTTCCGTCGGTAATAGTCAACGCGTAGCGATGTCAGCTAACGTGCCGCTGTGCCAGCTAGCGTGTGACCACGTTAGCTAGCACGTAACACGTCACATGCTATCCAACGTCTCAGACTCTTGTGGCCAAAAGAAGTCGCAAGCTCATCGACTACGACAGCGCTCGTCATCACGTGGAAACCCTGCAGTTGTCGGGGCTGAAGAACGATCGCAAGGTGATGAAGGTGAGTCTGCAGGTCTGTGATTGGACGCGGTGGAGAAGGTAAAGGTGCACCTGTTTTAATCCCGCCGATAAGGAGAAACATGTCACCCGTTTGCCGTTTGCAGGCAGACGAGGAGTTAAGAAAGGCGCAAAGCGTGTTTGACGAGCTCAACGTTGGTCTGCAGAACGAACTGCCGACTCTCTGGGACAGGTGAGTGACGTCATTCACACGCACACCTGTCTGACGCTGGGTGGTGATGCGTTTAGAACGCCTGTCTTCCGTCCTCTACAGCCGAGTTGGTTTCTACATCAGCACCTTTAAGAGCGTGACGAACCTTGAGGCCAAGTTTCATCGTGAGATCTCTCTGGTGAGGAAAACGCCAGACACACATTAACCTGGCCAGGTGTTTTTGTGTGGGATGAACCGATGGCTGATAGGCCGCCTCTTTCCTGACTCTGCAGGTGTGTCGGCAGCTCTACGAGGTGATGACCAGCCTGGCAGAGCAGCACTCGGACAAAATGTTCACCATCCAAGGAGCGCCGAGGTCAGCGGGAACCAGTTTCACTTTGAATGGACTGACGTCGCAGCGTGTCGTTTGTGGCATCGTATCATGCCGCGGTCATGTTTCAGATCACGTTTCGGATTGTTCTCGTGTTGTAAAATTCACACATTCAATTTTAATTTAAGCTTGAAATCTGAAAACACTGGAGAAATATCCAGAGTGACTAAAAACGACATGCTAACCCATGGAAAACAACTAATGCTAATACACTAGCATGAAAGAAAACAACGAAAGCTAAATGCTAGCCTGTTGAAAACAACTAATGGCACATGCTAGACCTTTTAAAATGAGTGCTAATATACTAGCAAGAAAGAAAACAACGAAAGCTAAATGCTAGCCTGTTGAAAACAACGAGTGCTAACATCCTAGCTTGTGGCAAACAAGCTATGCTGTCGAAACATCTGGTTTTGCTGTGACCCATGCAGAAACTGATGATGTCGTATTTGTGGAGAAATGTCGCGATGAAACTACGTTAGCAGAATGCTAACGCCGCCGCGCTAACATCTGACATCACCGAGTTGTTTCTGTCAGTGACTCAGGACCGCTGCGACTTGCCAGAACTCCGTCACCGCCAGACGACGAGTCTCCACCCGAGAGTCCAGAGGCGAGCTCCAATCACATGCTCCGCCCAGTATCACCTGGCCCACCACGCCCCAAATCACCTGCGCAGGTACGTCCATGCCTGAGCATCGTCGCTGCTGGAACGCTGAAGAACAGAGAGAGCAGAGGTTTGGGTTTAGTGATTTACTGCTGGACCTTTTTTTTTATCAGAGTCATTGATTATAGTGATATACAGTATTATCGTGACCAATAGATCATTGTGATTGATGAATCATAGCAATAGATTTTTTTTACGATTTACTGAATTATAGTGAGAGATTTGGGTGATTGATGGATTATAGCGAGTTTAGGGCGCAGTTGATCACAATGATTGATAGATCATATTAAATTATATATTGTGATTGATGTGTCATAATGACTTATAGATTCTGATTGATAAATCAAAGTGATTGATAAATTGCAGTGATTTATAGGTAATAGCTAGTGATAGATTATAATGGTTGATAGATCATTTTGATTGATCGAGACCGATCGATACGACAAAGTGTTTCCAGGTATTTCCTTGGTTCAGCCGACTTTACAACTTCTCAGTAACTCTGTTTTTTTTTCTCCACACGTTTGTCTGTTAATTGGTGAGTGAACATGTGACATCACTTCCTGTCTGTGTTAGTGTATGTTATATAACACCATTGTTGTTATATAATATATATATTAGAGACTGTTAGGGTGATGAGATCTGATTTTCAGTGTCACGTGATGTGTATGTGTATTTAGTGTGTGATGTCATATAGCGTGTTTCTGAAACAGACTCATCCAATGTTAATCTGGTTACCTGGTTAACCTGGTTGACTGTTAGCTAACGGTCTATGTTCTTTGGCAGCTGAGAAAGGGACCGCCGGTGCCGCCGCCACCGAAGGCCACGCCTACAAAGGAGGTGGCAGAGGAGCAGATCATCGACCTCTTTGGGGGAGAGTTTCTACCGGCGCCGTCTTCATCTCAGGTGTGTGTGGAGTTTTCACAGGATACACACACACACACGCACGTATTGTTGTTGTCACCCGTTTAGCAAACATTTTGTTGTTTGCAGCCCAATGAACGACCCGGAGAATCTCTTCTCGACTTGGACTTTGATGCCTTTCAACCCGATGAAAGCGTTTCGCCGATACCACAGGTGCGCTCACCTTTTGTCTGCGGCAGTCAGAACCAGAGTTTAGCCATGTGCACCTGGACAGGTGACCGATCAGACAGGTAGACGGGTGAGTGCTGCTGAAACGAAGGCAGGACGTGTCCATAACGTGTCCTCTGGTCCTTTCAGACTGCGGTTCCCTGGGACATGTGGTCGGTGAGTCACATTTATTGTTCTTAAGAAGTCCTCTTGGAGATCCCGCCGGTGGAACGGGTTCTACTGGACATACTTATTTCCACATTTTCACTGCGTAGCGCCCGGTTTTACTTCTTTATATTTACATGTTTATTTATTTATTGTTTGTTGTCTGTTCTTTAAGGCCGACTCTCAAACAGCTCAACCTGTAAGTATAGCTACACCACAACGGATCTATCCCTCATTTACTCACTGAGAACATCGATTCATTCAAATGATCACCCAGTAAAACGTGGGGGGGGGGGGGACCCTTTTAACCCACTCCCTTATGTTCTCCAATCAGGCTGCAGACGCCGGCTTCGTCGCCAACTGGTCAGCTGACTTTGCTTCATTTCCGTCCAATGAAGCTGCTGCTCCAGAAGCTCAAACCCCCGCCGAAGGGCTGGACGGGGCAGGGGGCGGGGACGAGGGCGGGGCTCAGGCTGACATGACGTCACTTCCTCAGAGCAGCGAGGCATCAACGGCTGCTGAAGACGAGGTTAGCGGAGGTGATGAAGACGAGACGGGACAGACAGATCCAGACCGTAGGAAGTCCACCCCGGGACTCGTATTCACCAACGAGTATGGCGAACAGATCGAGGGCAGAATAGAGGACGCGGCGGACAAGTGGTCCAGGTCTCCGGATGGGTCGGGGTCTGAGTACGAGACCGCTGAGGAGTGGGGCGGCGGCGGTTGGGCGAGTGCCGATGATGAACTTTTGTATGATCCGGTCTCAGAGGGGCGGGGAGGTTCCGGAGTAGAGCTGGTTCCTCCAGACAGCGAAGGAGGGTTCTGGAAAACAGCCGGACAACAAACGGAACTCGCGTCAGATTCCAGGGATCGTCCCGAATCTGCAGCGGAACGGGAAGCAGTTTGTCCACGTGAAACGCAGGCAGGAGGTGCGTTTGATTCAGGTCCGCCAGCTGAAACGCAGGCGGGAGGTGCGTTTGATTCAGGTCCGCCAGCTGAAACGCAGGGAGGAGGTGCGTTTGATTTAGGTCCGCCAGCTGAAACGCAGGCAGGAGGTGCGTTTGATTTAGGTCCGCCAGCTGAAACGCAGGCAGGAGGTGCGTTTGATTCAGGTCCGCCAGCTGAAACGCAGGCAGGAGGTGCGTTTGATTCAGGTCCGCCAGCTAAAACGCAGGGAGGAGGTGCGTTTGATTCTGTTTCTTTATTTGAAGCACAAGGAGGAGGCGTGTTTGATTCGGATCCTTTTGCCAAAACACAGGGAGGAGGTGCGTTTGATTCGGATCCTTTTGCTGAAGCACAGGGAGGAGGTGCGTTTGATTCTGTTTCTTTATTTGAAGCACAAGGAGGAGGTGCGTTTGATTCGGATCCTTTTGCTGAAGCACAGGGAGGAGGTGCGTTTGATTCGGATCCTTTTGCTGAAACGCAGAGAGGAGGTGCGTTTGATTCGGATCCTTTCGCTGAAACGCAGGCAGGAGGTGCGTTTGATTCTGTTTCTTTACTTGAAGCACAAGGAGGAGGTGCGTTTGATTCGGATCCTTTTGCTGAAACATGGCCTGGAGACAGGGGAGGTGGTTGTGAATTCGATGCCTTGGCCGAGACGTCCGGAGGAGTCGGTGGGATTGTGGCCGCTGTGGGTGGGCGGGCCGGGTGGGATGCGGACCCGTTTGCCAGCCACGTCCCAGAAGCCCCTTCCTGGCAGGGACGCGGCGACGGCGGTGGATTCAGATCTTCTGCCACTGGACAAAACGCCGCATCTGCCTCGGCAGCAGGCGGAATTCAAGACGCTAACATTCCCCGAATTCACAAAGAACCAGAAAATTCAGACATGTCCGAAGACGAGGCTGCAAACCGGAGATTTGGAAAGTTGTACCAAGAAATAGATAAAGAGAAAGAAGAGGTACTTGCCTTCCGTCCGTTGTGGTCGAGTAGAGCAGAAAGAACTGAAAACCCTTTTCGTGTCTCCTCCCCGTCCGCAGACTGAGGACGGGGGACTGACAGTAGTTGTCCTCCGACCCGGATCCCCAGCCTGAGACCTCCCCGCCTCTCCCTTCTGCTTGCTCCGTCCTCTTGTTCATTCCACGCGTTCGTTTTCACGTCAAACGTTCTCCGCGACTCGGCGCGACTCCGGACGTCTAACCGCTGATTCTGTCTTTGTGATTGTACTTCAGGTCACAGACGCGTTTAACGGATTTTCACAGGTACTGCTCTGGTTCTGGTTCTGGTTCTGGTTCTGGTTTCAAGGTCATGTGATGACGATGCGTTTGAGTCTCGCCTCACAGCTGCGGCTCTTTGTCTCTGTTTCTCTGTGAAGGATGATGCGGCTTCTCCCTTCTTTGCTGATTTTGATAAGATGGTAAGTCCTAAGCTGTCCCTGTCCAATTTGAATATCTTCATTGATCTAGTCGCTCGTCTATCTTTTCATCCGTCCATCCGTCCATCCGTCCATCCACTGAATGTCCTTTTTATGTTGTGAGCTCTACCTTTTGAAGCGAAGGGTTGACTGTTGTTCTTTCTTCCGTTCTTACGAAAGGACGAAGTCGGCGCCACGGCCCCGGAAGCCTCTGAGACGGAAATCATCGAGCTTCCAACTCCACCCGCTGGTGAGGAACCTGCAGCACCTCCTCCAGGTGGACGACAGGCAGAGGAACCTGCAGCACCTCCTGCAGGAGGACAGCCAGAGGAACCTGCAGAAACTCCTCCAGCTGAACGACAGGCAGAGGAACCGGCAGGACTTCCTGCAGGAGGACAGCCAGAGGAAACGGCAGAGCCCCCTGTTGGTGAATTGGTGGAGGAACCTGCAGCGCCTCCTGTTGGCGGAGAGGTGGAAGAGCCTGCAGCTCTTCCACCTGATGAAGAAGAAGATACACAAGACTCTTACGGGAGCCCGAAAGAGGAGGAACCGCCTGTGAGTGGACACGATTGTTGCGTTTGGTGATGTGATAGGCCAAAGCCTGGAACGTTTAAATTAACGAGACGAATGAAAAGAGTTCAGACGACATCCAAAACAAGATCATTCCGTTTCTGTCGGCAGGTTCCTGACGAAGCAGCAGCGTGTCCGGGAGAAGCGGCTCCATCGGTGACGGTCAACTGAGCGATAGAACATCACTGCAGATCGTTCAATCAACCGTCATATTGATACTTGCTAGAACGTTCGAGTGGTGCAAAATAACACATCACATTGATCAGAACATTTGATGTTACTTACCAACCATAGACATCAGATTGATGCTATGATATTGAGCACTGAGAGAACTCTCCCGTTTTGTCCTGTGCAGGAGAAGATGCCAATCCCCTCCGTCGTGATCGAGCCCGCCTCCAGTAACGAGGGCGATGATGACCGCGACGCTGACATCATCTCGCCCACCGCCATCAGCGACAACGATGTGGCGGCTGAGGACCAGACCGTGACACACGTGGGCCCGTCTGCGGAGGGCCCTGGACTCCCTGGAGACTTTCTCTTTAAGGTGGGACATCCTCCCAAGAACGGAAAAAGGATGACCTTCAAAGCGGCGGGGTGGCTTGATACGCCTTTTTTTTTTTTTGCTCTGCAGGTGGAGACGGTGCATGACTTTGAGGCTGCGAATTCGGACGAGCTTGAACTGAAGAGGGGCGACGTGGTGCTGGTTGTTCCCACGGTTTCAGTGGAAGATCAGGTGAGGACACCTGGCGCACTTTAAAGCACCTCTGGAGCAAGAGGCCGCATCCTAACTAGTGACAAAACTGCTACCGTCTGCTTCCTGTCGGGGGCCTCCCGAAGCCGTTAGCTTCAACTTAGCATTCCTGGAACCAGCACCAATCTCTGTTTCCATGCCAACCACGGATGAGAGAATAGGACGGCGCTGACAGGTGTTGTTGTTGTTGTTGTCGCAGGATGCCGGCTGGCTCACTGGGATAAAGGAAAGCGACTGGCTAGCACGCGGCTCCGGAGCTCAGAGAGGACTTTTCCCAGACAACTTCACCCAACGTTTAGAGTAGAGTCTCGCCGGCTGGGGACGTCTGAGACTTCAGGTAGCCGACGCCCAACGACAAAATGTCCGCTCGACGCCACTCGAAATAAACTCATGGTAACAATATAAAAAAATAAGGTACTACTCCCGAATTAATAAGCATGATGTGATAGTTTGATTGTCCCTGTGTGCCGTGATCAAAACAAAACGCTCCGGAGGTGTCCGATCGCTGTCAGTGTGTTCCTGTGACGTCATTGGTTGAATGTGTGTGTTGGTGGTGAATTAACTCCATGCGTGCCGTGTGTTTTTCTGCCAAATGAATATTTACCTGGGCGTTGTTAAACTAACCGGTTCACGCGCAGCGCATGAGAACGTGCATCAGAAAAAAGGATCCGACCGAAGGGGAGCCAATCAGAAGACGGACGGCCCGTCTGTTCAGCACAGGGAGGAGATTGAGTCGTGTTATTTATGCAATCTACGTTGTCTTTAGAGTTCAGATGTCCATATTCTGTGGATCAATAAATATGATGGCACTTCCTTTGATAGAGTGGATCTTTGTGATTTACATCCCATAAATATTTATGATCTCAATAAATGAGTTGATGAAGGTCTGCGTGTCCAGAGTTTTCATGTCAAGCAAATACTGTCGAAGGTTAAAACACACTTAATCCACATCTCGTCTCCACCAAACTTTATTTTTCTGAGGCGGACTAGCAGTCACGCTAACGCGCTGCTGAAGTCGGGGATGTTGGTGGCGTGCATGTCGCGCGTCATGTCGGACTTCTCCTTGAGCTTGGCCTGCAGCAGCGTGTGCTGCACGACGCCGATCCGCACGTCCATCTGAGCGATCTCTTGCCTCAGTTTGGTCAAACTCTGCTTGATCTTCACCACCGGAGCTGCGGGACAGACAGACGGACGGTCAACAAAACAGACGGCGAACGTCCTCACGGCGCTAAAGGCCGGTCGTCGCCTTCACCTCCGTCTGACATGCTGCTGCCTTTCTCCTCCATCTCCTGCTTCAGCTTCTCCAGCTCCTCGCTGACCTGAAGCAGGAGAACACCGAGCAGCTCTTGCTTTGATTCAACTGGGTTTCATATTACGATATAAACGCGACGCATTCACGGACCTCTGCCAGGAGCCGGGTCCTCTCAGCCACCCCTCCGCTGGCCTCCTGGTAGCGCTCCTTAGCCTGGAGGCGGTCAGAGCTTCACATCTTTTCTAAAGCCCCCCCCCCCCCCCCCAGATGACCTCTGCCCGAGGTCCCGCGTGACTTTTACCTGGCTGCGTTTGGCGTGGGCGCCGCGGTACTCCTGGATCAGATGCTCCAGCTGGTTGTTGATGTATTTCTCCCGGCTGCTCACCTTCTCCAGAGTCTTGCGAATGTTTTCCAGCAGTTTGTCCAGGTAGCTCTGCAGAGACAGCGGTCGACAGCGGAGTGAACGTCCCACCTCCGTTTTGCGGTTAACTCGTGGATAAAGTGCCGGGCAGCGGGAGGCCAACTGGCTGCGATGGTTGAACGAGGTCCTTGAACACACCTTGGCCTCTCGCAGCGAGGACTTGATCCCGTCTTCATGCTGATGCATCTGGTCCATGTGGATTCTCCAGTCCTGCAATGAGAAGAAACACGCTGGGAAAAACCGCAGCACACAGCTGATTCTGATTTTCAGGAAGGCAGCAGGAAGACTCCCCCCCCCCCCCCCCCTCGGATCCAGGCGCCGCTCAGGCGAGCATGTACGGCACCTTGCTGTCCGTCCTGATGGTGACTTTGAGCTGTGGCAGGACCCTCTCCACCTCCAGGTACCACTCCGCCGCGTCGACCGTCGGCTCCAGGATGTCGCCCGGGGAACTGGACCTGTGAGAGGTTCGGAACTTCAGAGCCTCCAGGTCCATCAAGTTCTCCTCGTCTTCGTGGTCGGGCTCCTCCTGAGATCACAGCAGAAGCTTCCGTTACCGGTCCGACTGGTTCCGGTGGAGTCGGTGTCCCCTCGTCTTTTGCAGCTGTGGGCGGAGCAACAAGTCGGGACACCTACGATCAGCTCCTCCTCCACTTTGCTGAGGGTGAGCTCGGCGGCGTCCTCCGTCACAGACTCTTCTTCTGTTGCCTCCGTTGGATAGATCGGTCTAGGAAACAGAAACATCACTATTTACGTATAAAGATGAGCCGGGCGCCCGCCGTCGGCCTCATGTGGCAGAGACGGGAGCGAAGGATCAGAGAGGAGAGGCGGCCGCCGCCCCCTCGTGGTTGATTGGACGAGTAGAGGAATACCTTTTGAAGGAGAACCTCTTCCTCCTCAGAGCCACCTCTGCCAGCTGGTCCAACACGAAGCACACGTGATCCCCCGAACCCGACTTCAGCTTGGAGGGCGGGAAGTCCACTTTAAGACCCTGAGAAAAACATCAAAGGCTGTGTGACAGCGGCGCCGTGCCAAGCCGGTTTAATGTGAGGGTCGAGCCGCTTACGAAGGCTCTGAGCTCTGCCAGGATGTTGGACACGGTGGCGTTGGGCTCGTCGTACTCCTGAGGCTCCGTGAAGGGTCGCCCAGCCACGTTGATGAGCCACGACGCGATGATTGTGAACATGTAGAACCGCTCACCCGGGTTGGACTCCAGATACGGACTGGAGACGAAGTAGTGTCTGGTAGGAGAGAATGTAGTGGAGGAGGAATATGGAGGAGCATTCTCACAGATCAGAAGGTGTTCTGCGTTCATGGAGGAGTCCGGATCCATCTCCAAAGCAGCAGAAACGCTGCAGCGCTCCATGAAGGATAGCATGTTAGCACCAGTTGTTCTCAGTAGGCCGCTATGCTAACATCAGGGTTCTTCTCAACGTGCTAGCATGTTAGCAGCTCGTTTTTAAAAGGTTGGTAGGTTAGCATATCTTAAATTGCAAAACAAACAGACATTACTTTTAAATTTCAATCCTAATTTATGGAATATTTAGCATATCTTAAATTGCAAACAAGGAGACGGAGAGTTTGCTCGTTCTCACCTGGACAGGTACTTCATGTTGTGTTTGGCCAGAACCTCCTCCTCGTAATTCAACACCTTCAGTTTCTCGAGGAGACACTCCATTACCGCGAACGCCTGATGAGCCGCTCCGGGACCGCGGCCCTCTTCTTCTCCGCGTCTGCCCTCATCCGCCATCTTTTAGTTTAACGCAGCAACGCGCTCATTGATCAGCCATCGATTGGTGGCTGCTGCTCTCAATAACTAGTCGGTCTTATGGGCATTGTGACGTCGGCTAAAAGTGTCGCTAGTTAGCTAGCCCCGATCTTTGTTCAGCTTCCTCTCCGTCGTCAGGCAACCGAGCGGAAACGGAAGTCAGCTGACAATAACGCGTTTCATACTCCGGACTAATAATGCACCAATTATAAAATTATATCGGGGTAAATTATAAAAACAATAAAGCAAAAAATATTAGACACTGCGGAGTTTACAGCACGTAAACAGCCAAGAGCTACTAGTTAGCTTGTAGCTATAAATACGGGTGTGACGGCTTCCTGTTTCTTCACAATAAAAGTCGGCATATGTTTGGTTTCCGATCCGTTTTCAAAATAAAGTTAAATTACGAAAGTGTAATTGTTCAGTGCTGCGTAGCTGCAAATATATTGGTTTATACCGATAGTGTTGGCATTGTTTGCTAACTGGATTCAATAGTGCTAATTAAAGTTAAGCAAATAGCTGTATTAAAATAACAAACATAGCCAGTTCTACAAGCAAACTTTACTGCAAATAGTCGACGCTATTCTCAGTATTACTGCTTCTAATCTTGACAAACAACTGATTAATGATGATAGAAAATACAATGACAATTATTTATATTCATCAGTTCATGCAGCTGTGATGAAACTTTATTTATAAAAACAGAATGAATGTCTGCTCTTTAGTATTCAAACGCCACAGATTCTCAATCAGCTGAATTTATAGTGAAATATTTAAAACATGACAATACAACACAAACTGAATAATAATGAAAAAAGAGATGAATTAATTATATTATATTAACTACTATCAACATTAACACAATGAAAAATGTTTAAAATATAATTCATATATTCTCTATTCTAGCATTTGATGACATCATGGTGATCCTAGTAGTGAAAGCTGTGAAATCACTAATTGCTCATCTCCGATCACCTTAAACCAGCTTGGAATCTGATTGAATCGTTTTACACGCTCAAACGCACCATGCTTTTACCACGAAGCCTGGCTCAAATGTTTTTTTCGAGGTATTTTATCCAAACTGATTTTTTTTTAAATTAATGTAAATAAAGTTTCTAAATGTACTGTCTGTGGGGCAGAGCAGAAACAATAAAAAAGTTTTATCATTACTTTATTTGGACTTTATAATGCATACCTTGTAACTATACTTGAAATATTTTTACCGGTATGTAGTATTATAATTAGGATTATCACTAATAATCACAGATGTAAAATATTGAAATGTACTAGAATAGAATTTACGCTTTGCTGCAGCTTTCAAGCATCTTAACATTCACTCTTCCTCATCTCCTTCTAGTCTACAAACGGTCTGACTTTGAAACCGTTTCATTTTCTCACCAGGCTCCCCAGAAACCAGCTGAGGCCCGAGGCGGTTCTGCTCCCCGTGTTGGCTGTTTGTTCAACACGCCCTTCGAAATCAGCTTCGCATTAACCTTCATCGACCTTTTTTATCAACCAAGACGTCAAATAGAGCGTGAAATAAAGATTCTCACATCTGTTTCAGCTGGTTCGAATTAAATAATTAGCCCCAATTAATTAAACGTATCTCTCTTTTAATAGATTCTGATCAAAAATCGTGTCCGTCCCAATGTCGACCAATCAGAAACGCACTCCCTAAATGCTGCCCCGCCTCCTCTTCGCGCCAGCGATGTCCGATCTGACCTCTGATCTACTTCTCTGTATTCTCTTCTCCCGTACGGGTGCTGGCGGCCTCCTCCACACGCCCCTCCCTCTTGGTTTCCATGGCGACCTCGGTGTAGGGGACCTCTGGGAGCTCTGCTGGCTCCGCGGGCTCGCTCCCGGCCTCGGCTTCGGCGCCTTCCTGGCCTTCGGCGACGGCCCTCTCCTTCTTCAGCTTGATGCGGAAGGTCTCCCTGTTGGGGGCCTTCTTGGAGAGGTTCTCCTTCAGCCGCTCGCCGGACTGTTTCAGACGCTCGCCGGCCTGGTGCATCTTGTCCCTCCGCTCGGGCGGCATGACTTTTTCGCCCAGGCTGTGGAACTTGGTGCCCAGGTTGTCCTTGGTTTTGTTCATGTTCTCCTTGGAGAACGTGGCCTTCAGGGTCTCCGTGCTTTTCACGACCGATTTCTTGATGCGGGCGGCCCGTGAGGGGTCCGCCTCCTCCACGCTCAGGTACTCCTCATCGGAGGACAGGTCCACGGGGACGTCGTAGGAGTCGGGCTCTATCTCCAGGCCGTCCAGGCCGGGCCCTTTGGGGGACTTGGTGACGGCCACTGACGGGACCTCAGTTTCACCCTGCGGAGAACAAAGATACAAGAACATGCCTTCAGAACCAGTGTCCCCAAAAAAAAGATCCAATAGAACCATGAAGACATCTTGACATATACGCGGGTGTACAAACATGAACGTCTCTAATTGGTTCGGGGCACCGAGAGATGTTAAAAACCGAAGGTCCCTGGACGTGTCACATTGAGACTAGGCTGCAGGCCCTGATGGTTACGGTCCCAGAATAGATCCAGAGCAGCTGTTAGCAGCACATAACAGTAAGAAGAAGGAAGCGGAGGTGCAGGTGGGACATTTAAACCACATTTCTATCACGTTAATCACCAACATGTTTGTGTGACAGAAACACAGACCTCAGAGGTTTCACAGCTGACATTTTGACATATTTTATCCCACAGATGAAAAAATAAATCAAGGAATCTGGCTGTTTTCCACATCTCTAGGTTTCCTCGTCTCTCTTGGTGTATAAATCTTTGCTGTGCGGCAACCGAGACTCAAGTTAGTCGATCGGATGAGAAAAAAAAGATTAAATATTTTTATATTCTGTGTGTCAAGACAAGAGAAAAATCAAACAGGCTTAGTTTCAACATTTCCATTTTAGTCCTATTTTTTTTTCTTTCTTTCATCCTTAGAATAAATTCATGACAAAAAAAAGGGACCCAGAAATAGTTTGTTAAAATAGCAGCAGCTTAAACGAGGCTCCCGGGGACGCAACGTGACACTGAGTTAAGACCCACCCGATGTATGGCAACTATGTGGAGCAACTCGATTCATTCATTCATTTAATCATCATAAAATTAAAATAAAAAACTTTCATTGATGTTTCTGAAGTATGTTTTTTTTATTTTTTTACTTCTGCTGTGAACCGCCTCGTGATGAAGACCTTCACGCCTTCTTCGCCCCTTTCTCACCTGATAGATGACCACACGGAACTTGTTCCGGGTGAGCAGCTCGTCCTGCGTGGTCTCGACCTTCTTGACGCGCACGTTCTGCTTCTCGACGCGCGTCCGCACCTCTTTGACGTTGGCGCTGACCTTGCGGGTCTTCTGCAGGAGCTTCTCCACCGTGCCGCTGGTGTCGGTGTGGTCTTTGGCCAGTTTGAGGACGTCCCCCTGGATGGCCTTGATGTTGCTCTCCAGCTCCAGCTGGCGCTCCTCCATGCGCTGCTGGCAGGACTGGACGTTGTCGATGATGCCGGCCACGCGCTCCAGCAGGGACAGGATGGTCAGGGCGCTGATGGGGTTCCCGGCCTCGTCCTCCACCCCGACGATCTCCAGCTTCTCCTGGACGCCCGCGGTGCGATACGTTTGCTGATCCATTGTTGGATGACTCGGCACGGTTGACTATAAATCTGTGGTCTGCTTCGTTTCAAAGGACCCCAAACTGTTGGACTTGCAGGGAGACCAGAGACACCCAACAGCTGTGACCCAAGCTCAGGTCTGGGGACAGGAGGGAGAAAACTCCACCTGCTGCTATTAAAAAAGGCTTCAGGATCCTGGCGGGGCGGGGTGGGGGGGGGACAACCCTGAATTCAGCCCTCCTTGGGATAAGGCCAGGCGATAGACTCACGCAGCAATGCTCAGTCGAAGCTAAAAATAAAAAGCCTCTGTAAGGTGACACTCTGACATTTTGGAGCGATGCAGCGGACGATGGAAACCCCCCCCACCCCCCGGTCCGAGGGCTGTTCTACTTTGTGAAGGCACTGATTCGTGATATTCCATCATTTGCATGCATTTTCACGCCAGCAGCTGCGCGGCGTGTTCATCATCAGCAGCTCCGCTGGTGCCGAGGATCACAGAGCCGGAATGCTGGTGGGATTAAACAGGCAGCGCTGCCCTTTCCAGTTTCTCCACACCAGCAGAGTCCACACATTGACTGGGACTGAGGTCTGGAGCTCTTTATAGAGAAGGTGCAGGGAGTGTGCTACCCACCCCCAACACTATTTCTATGGCTTCCTTTAATATAGCATCGCTGGTGTGTACTTTTAAACATTTTCTGACCAAAACGCCTCATAGTTACACCCAGAATTCCCGTCAGTCCAGCAACCGTGCGGATAAACTGGCGACATGTCCAGGGAGAACCCCGCTTCCTGCACAAAGTCAGCTGGTATGAGGGCTCCAGGCCCCCCTGCGACCCTATTAGCGCTTTGTTGTTTGACTTTAGCATCGCTGTGATGTGAGACGTTCCAAGTTGCTCCACCCGACTTAGTTTGGAGAACATCCCAGAGGGGTGGAGAACCGGGACCAGAACCAGGACCAGGCCTGTCAGCTTTTAACCACTTCACAACTGTCAGCGACGGCAAGCATGTTTTAATGAATGGGCGTCGGCTCACGACGGCTGCTCCGCTCAGTGGGGCAGTTTTAGACTGAAGCCAGCAGCTGATCACCCCCACCTCACCCCACCCCATCACCCAGGATATAACTATATTTACTCCATAGTGGCCCCAACTCGCCCAGTCCCCCCACCCCACCTCAACAGAAAACACGAAAAATTTCCTTCCAATGACACACGGACACAGGTGTTCCAATAAAAAACATCTTTACTGTGTCAGAGACCAAAAGTAGCCCCGGAGTCTACATGCAGAATATTAACATGTCAAACACATTCTAGTCACATTTAAGTTACAACTGACAACAGGTAGAAACAAACAAAAAAAAAAACCTGTAAAAACAGAGACAACAAACGTCCCCTGAACTCATCACCACTCATCCAGCTGACCAGCTAATCACCAAAAACTTACATTTGATTGATTAATTACAGCCTGAGCACAGATTCATTGAATGCTAGCTGACCTTTGTGGCCTGTTAGCCAATTAGCATTATTTATCACCTTAGTTACCCCCGCATTATTGGCAGCTGTGTTGGGGCACCTTCTTCCTTCAATTCAATTTGTTCACGGCAAATGAACAAACTGTTTCGACTTCGCACACCTCACTCATCCTTCTCATGGAAGGTTCAAGTCACCATGAACGATTGTACGCTCTACGCTGGCTGTCGTGTTAATATTAGCAGTGGAACTGGTTGCAGAGGTGTTAATGTTAGCTCCAGAAATGACTGTAGACATGCTAATTGTTAGGGACATGTCCTTCGAACACATCCATTCTTCATATTTCAGATATAATTAGGTTTTGACCAGGTGAGATGCGCTAATGTTAGCTACCCTGTTTGATCTTGAGCTAACAATGATGGTATATTGCCTATGTTTTTGGGCAGCGCAGTATAAACTGATACATTACGTTAGCTACCTTCTTACATATTAGCACTAGCCAGCTATAAGCTAGCAGGCTTATTTGGTGTGAGCAGGCCGACTGGCTAGCTTGACTACCAAAATATGAACACAATCTGGGTGAGATAAAAAGTTAAATGCCATTCGTTTTCTAGATAAACCCCTTTAACAGCTTTAACTGGGCCAATAGTGATTCAGCACATATTTAGGTTAACATGTTAAAATGAACCGGTGTCAGCCCAAACGTTCACTGGTTTAATGCTGGTGTGAACGGGCCCGTTAGCTGCCATCTTTAGCAACAAACCTGCACATTATTTATTTGTCTTAGTCTCAAGTTACTGTTCACTGCTGTGGAGCTGACGGTCAGTTGATGCATAGTTCGATTCAGAAATAACACTCGGACAAAAACAAACGATCTTCAAAATAAAACAGGAGTCATTTCATGGTACAGCCGTTTGTACACGTTTGTAGCGGCTGAGCTAAATGTCGATGTGGGCGAACATTAAATTCACATAGTAAAACAAGAATGTGAGTTTTCTCATTGAGTGGAATTGAATATATTGGTTTTCTGCCTGTTGGATTCTGTTCTGCCAGGGATCCTTTAAATAAAAGAATATTTGACACAATGGCTTTTTAACATTCAAAGTAAAGTTTTGATCGCAGCCGTCTGAGCGAACAAGACTTTCCTTCCCAGTGAAAAGCAGCTCGGAGTCGACCTCCGTTTACAGCCGTTCGATCTCAGACGTCACAAATCTGTTTCAGAAGACGCTTTCCATCCGTCAACCAGAACTACACGTGGGTTTCCTTCTTTGACACTAAGACTGTCCCTCCTTGGTGTCCACATTTGTAAAACTACACCACAGTACACAGTTTTCACAAGTCATGCGAATATACAAGAACGTAGAAACCAGCATCTGAAATAAAAGGCTCATAAGAACGCTAAGTTTAAAAAGTTGGAGTCATTAGCTCGTCTTAACACAGTGACTTTTTTTTTACGAGTACAAACAAAGCTAAATCGCCGGAGCTTGTTCTCCTCCTACTTACAAGAACTTAAACATTTGGTGATCAGCTGCAAATTATTGGAAGAAAAATAAAACGGTGACACATTCAGGAAGTAGCGTCTTCACGAAGCGGCGGGTTCGAAGACGCCCTCCAAACACGAAGAAGAAAAATAAGGCCCCTTCATTCTTCTTTTAATGGACACAAAAAGTAAGAGAACACAGCTATGCTAAAAAAAAGAAAAAGAAAAGAAAAGGTGTTCCAAAGCTTTAAGAAGAACCCAAATACGGCTATACCATCCTGGAGTTTGTGTCGGAGGAAAAGTGTCCCATATTCTGCTTCTGACGGCGCCCCCTGTTGTTTTTAGGACATTTCCTGAAGAGGAACACACGAGATTTAACATTTAAAACGGGCGCCGCACGCCGTTGGCGTTAAAAAGTCGCTATTACTCCGATCACACCCGGACAGACGGCCGGGACAACTTCCACAGCTGTCCAGATGTGATCGGAGCACTCGGTGTGCTCGATGGCCTCACCTTGTGATGCACATCACCACGGCGACGATGACGGCGATCTGCACGGCGCCGATGATGGCGGCGATGAGGACGTAGTGGAGCTTCTGTCCGCTGGGAACCACGTAGAGGATGTTGAAGTCATGAGGTTCGTCACAATGGGTACCTTTGTAGCCCGCATCACACCTGACACACACACACACACCGTCACATGTGATGCGTTCACTGACTGTAGGATATTTTAGCTGAGCTGGCAGGTATAGTTATGGTGTGACTAGCAGAATGTAGTACCAGAGCTAAGGTAGTATATGGGTAGTACTAATAGCAGTATCAGGTATATTTGAACACGGTAGTCGATGTCGTCACTGACCTGCAGGCGGCCATGTTGAATTTAATCTCACATTTCCCGTGAACACAGAAGCCGGCGTAGCTGTCGGTGCAGGGAATGGGCATCCCGGCGTAGAACCCGTCACCGTGGTCCAGGCCTTTCGTTTCTAAACAACAGACAGGATTGGACGATGAGTTCACAATGTACCGTGTCAAAACAGCCCTGCGGCGTTCCCGGAGTGGGTGTGGCTAAATGTCTCCACAGCGCCCCCCAGTTCCTCGGAGACTCCTCAGCAGCGTTCTAAAGAGACGCTGTGCCCGGATGTCAAACCAGTTAATGACATGGCCGTGGCTCCACCCACATCCAGCATCACCGTTTACAGCAGTCCAAACTTTGTGTTATTAGAAAATGCTAGCTGCTAACGTGCTAAAAGGACACCGACTCTAACCGGTAACTGAAAACACCAACGCTGAAAATCTCCTCCGGACCCAAACAGCCTCCTTACCTACGACGTTTACTTTGAAAGGGCTGCCGTCGTCCTTCTTCCCCTGCTTGTCTCGATCAGCTGTGGACCAATCACAAGGACAGCAGGAGAGCGTCACTCAAAGCCTTGTGGGTAACGGATGAGCCTCGGCGCAGGCGTCCCCGGGACTCACCGCTGCACCTGCCCAGGTGCTTGACGTCGATCTGCTCCTGCTTCATGCACGACGCCTCTCGGACCAGGCAGGGGTTGTTGTAGGCGTTGCCGTCGGTGGCGCACACCGGGTTTTCATTGTGGCCGCTGCAGTCGATGTTACAGATGCACCTGAGGGGAGGAGGCGGGGACTAAAGTAGGCCGTTTTCCAGAACCCTGCAGTCTGCAGAATCCGGCCGCTGCTGCTCCTGGAAGCGGACTCGGTTGCTCTCTGTACTCACCAGACGTCCTCCGAGTCCTCGTCGCACTCGGCTCCATATTTACATGTGCTGCACTTGGTGAACTTCTTCCCCCCGTCGGATCCGGAGCCTTCGTCATCTGTGGGACGCAAAACCGACGTGAGACGACATGACAAGAGACAGAACCAGCGGCGGATCCGAAAGAATCCATGAAGAGATGAGAGGAGGGTTCAGCTGGGAGACATCCTGGACGGGCGGATGGACGGACGGACGGAATGTCTTCACTTTCCCTGCTTTGTAACGACCTCCTTTCTTTCTTTTTATCACCGCTTCTTTCCAGACGAGTGTGGGGGGGGGGGGGGGCATGTTTAATGATGTTTCCATTTCCTGTCTCCGGTACATCAACTATCCTCTTCATCTCTCATCCCCCTGTTACGCATCGAATGTGGGGCGGAGCTTCCCTGATGCAGCAAATGTGATGACCAAAACATGTGACCCCGCCCCCCTCTATCCAAACATCCAATTAGATGATTGTTCATTGATTTAAAAAAAGAAGAAGAAGAAGACAAACATTAAACACTCACCGTCTCCGTCTCCGTCTCCTGAGCCTGATCCAGCATCTGTGGAGACACACAAGACACCCCGTTAATCCACTGGGGGGTGGGGGGGTCTGAACCCGCACCAGCTCGTCACTGTGTCCTGTTGCATGAACTAATAAAGTGTTTTTAATTTTATTTATTCTAGTGCACAATGAGGTGGACTAACAGCGATGAGAATTGATTTCTCAACAGTAATTAAATAAAAAAAAAGCTTGTTCGGCATACACAATTAATGTTTATGATTAAGAATGAGTAGTAATGACGTTCCACCACCAGCAGGTGGCGGTAATTCCCCTACAGCCTATTAACAAAAGGAAAGAGGCAAACAGGTGAAACAAAGGAATAATGATCGTAGGGGCCGACTCCGGGTCATCAGATCAATTCAATTCGTGGATCTCACTGGCTCCGATCCGGGACTTTTTAATTAAAATTGATCAGTGGTTGATTAATCAGGTCATTCTGAAATCAATCCGACTGATGACGCTAACTAAAGGGCGGGGTTTCCACGCCGCGGGGCCCCGCGTGCTTGCGTGACGGACTCACCGGCGGAGCAGGGCCCGTCGGACGCCCTGGAGATGAGCCGCTGCTGTTTGCAGGACGCTTGTCGCCGGTAGCACTCGTTCTGGTAGGTGTCCCCGTTGGAGCCGCACACCGGGACGTAATGTTTGTGGCACTGGAAACGGGTCACAGGTCAATGGGCCGTTACAGCTCTGCAGGTAACAGCCGGGGGGGAGTGGGGGGGGGGGGGAGATGGCGAGACGTTCCCTTACCTGGAACTGACAGACGCATTTGAGCTGAGCGCCGTCGTCCCTGCAGACGCCTCCGAACCGACAGGTGGAGTCATCGCAGACGCGCAGGTCGCTCTTCTTCTCTGAGAGCTCTGCAGCGGGGGAGGAAGCAGAGGAACATGTGAAAGAACTGGGGGGGGGGGGTCTAAAGGATGACCCCCGGCCCCAGGCAGACGCACCTGCATCACCGAGGGGAACAGGACAAACCAGAGTGTGAGAGAAAGTGTGTGTGTGTGTGTGTGTGTGTGTGTGCGTGCGTGTGTGAGAGAGACGTGTGTGTGTGTGTGTGTGTGTGTGTGTGTGTGTGCGTGCGTGTGCATGTGTGCGTGCGTGTGCATGTGTGCGTGCGTGCTGACCCCGGCCCTCATCCATTCGGCAACAGGGATTTAAAATGTGCGTAATTCCTTCTTTGGATCTCAGCAGCCTGAAGGAACGTCCACCTCTGAGCGCCGTGTCCCGGTTGTCATGGCTACCCCGCCGCTCTGATTTAACCTGCCCCCCCCCCCCCCCCCCCCCCCCGTTGCCGCTTTGACTCCTACAGGGACACGCAGCGGTGGTTCCTCTTCTGCTCCGTGGCCTCATTTAACCCTTCCACTGCTGCAGCGGCTCCCGTTTAAGGAGGTATGACTCAGTTCTGGATTCGGGCACGCCGGCGGCACGTTTCAGCTGCGTGTTGAAAGGTGATGATGTCAGAGAATATCAGCTCAGCTCCTGACCTCCTCCTCCTCCTCCTCTTCCTTTTGTCATCCTCCTCATCTACCTCCTGATCCTTCGCTACCTTCTGCCATCTTGTTCCTGGATCTATTTTAAACCTCCTGAGCGACATCAGGATCAGTTTCCCAGTTTCTATTGATCTGTGCTCTTCCACACATCCAAAAGGTCCCGCACACACAGTCCGGGTCCACACAGTGAAACGGTTCGGAGTCGCTAACACAGAGAGAATCATTGGTTTGGACGGGTGGATGAAATTCTGGATCAGAACCGATCTGGTGTGTAAACAGCAGAGTGTGTGAACGCTGCGAAGCCGCCAGGCACGTGAATCTGATGATGCTTATAGCAGTACAAATACTGCATCGCTGACTTCAAAACAGGTACTACATCAAATACACAAACTACATCTGATACTTTAACTACGTCTGAAACAACACAGACGCTTTTTCGTTCTCTCTCCTCCCACATGTTCTCATTTAAAAACACTTTTCTGAAGGTGCTGCTCATTAGACTTTACATTTTACATGTTCATTTCTGGAACAACAGCGTAGCAGCTGCTGCAGAGCGAGCTGCTGTCCAATAGCCTTCCTCCTCCTCCTCCTCCTCTGCTGGAAATGGGACTAATTTGTCAAGTTTTGTGCGTCTCATTTTCCTCGAAGGCAGGCAAAGCTCCTGAGTCGACACTCAGACGAGTGATATCCTGGGAAGCGGGATGAAGATAATAGCTCGGATGTTTTATTCATGCTGAGCCGATTCTTCATCCCGGGTTGGAGCTACATCTTTCCACGTTCATCCTGGAGGCCTGGAGGCTAGGTTAAACAGCATCCTAACCACACCCTACCAGGTTAAACAGCATCCTAACCACACCCTACCAGGTTAAACAGCATCCTAACCACACCCTACCAGGTTAAACAGCATCCTAACCACACCCTACCAGGTTAAACAGCATCCTAACCACACCCTACCAGGTTAAACAGCATCCTAACCACTCCCTACCAGGTTAAACAGCATCCTAACCAAACCCTACCTGGTTAAACAGCATCCTAACCACACCCTACCAGGTTAAACAGCATCCTAACCACTCCCTACCAGGTTAAACAGCATCCTAACCACACCCTACCAAGTTAAACAGCATCCTAACCACACCCTACCAGGTTAAACAGCATCCTAACCAAACCCTACCTGGTTAAACAGCATCCTAACCACGCCCTACCAGGTTAAACAGCATCCTAACCACACCCGACCAGGTTAAACAGCATCCTAACCAAACCCTACCTGGTTAAACAGCATCCTAACCACTCCCTACCAGGTTAAACAGCATCCTAACCACACCCTACCAGGTTAAACAGCATCCTAACCAAACCCTACCTGGTTAAACAGCATCCTAACCACGCCCTACCAGGTTAAACAGCATCCTAACCACACCCGACCAGGTTAAACAGCATCCTAACCAAACCCTACCTGGTTAAACAGCATCCTAACCACGCCCTACCAGGTTAAACAGCATCCTAACCACACCCGACCAGGTTAAACAGCATCCTAACCACACCCGACCAGGTTAAACAGCATCCTAACCACGCCCTACCAGGTTAAACAGCATCCTCGCTAATGCTAGCAGTGGCTAAGAGACACCCTGACATCCTGCATCGCCAAAGAATTTACTATTACTGCGTTCGATTACTTGCCAATCTATTGCTAACATTAGCATTCAACCAATACCCAGCTAACGTATTGAATATAAATAGTTAAAGCTGCTTTTGCTAAAGGGTTATCACCATGTCTTTTATAACAACAGGCCTGAAGATGGTTTAATCTGCATAAATCAAATCTTTCGGGTTAGATCTTTTATTTAAACCCCAACAGAGGCTCCCTCTATGGACGCCACATTGTTGATGCTGTCGTCTGATTCGCTGCTCCCAGTGTTCATCTTGGCGTTAATGGAAAACCTATTTGCTGATGTAAAGTACTTTAACCCATAAATCTGGCTCTACTTTATCTGCAGGCAGCGCTCCATTACGCCCCCCCCCCCCGGGGCGCCGAACAGCAGGGACACCTGCAGGCTGGGAGGAGGACCGGGATCCGGTTGGGCTGGCTTAAAATGGAAGCTTTTAAAGCTTCTTTGGCCTCTGGATATTTGACCGGTTCATATTTGTGCTTAACAGACTGCCATTAAACGCATCATCATCACTATGGAAACGGTGCTAGATGGAGAATGACATAAAGATGTTTAAGGGATCTGGATAAAGAACCGTGGTCTGCTTTTAATGCCAGTTCTCCTCGTCTGCTGGTTCTGGGAGGTTCTGCTGCAGTAAATCTGTTCTAGTTCCGCTTTTACTGTGGAAATCGCTTCGCGCACACTCAGAGGGCCGTTCAACAGCCTCCCAGGATGGAAGTCCGGATCCGCCCCGAAACCTGCCAGAGAGTCACACGGCTCGGATCGACACGTTTAGAACCTTCGTTATTAAAGCGAAGTCCTGGTTTATCTCAGGATGCGTCTACATCCTCTTCCTAGCAGCGGCACCATCATGAATGGGGGGGGGGGGGGGGGGGGGGAGTGTCATCGCTCTGGATGACGGGACAGATTTATCTGCAGCGTCTGGAGGAGTGAGAAACCAGCAGTTGGGACAAAACCGTCTCCAGATGGACTCAAGACGATGACGGGTTTGTGGAGGCATCAGAGTCAGACGTGGGAACCTCTTAAAGGGACTGGGACTGGGTGGGGTTAGCCTAGCTTAGCTTAGCTTTTTCCATTTGGACGAGGGTTGGATACCGCTACTGTTAATCTTAGGTCAGAACTTTACGAGTAGGGACCCACAGAACCCGACAGAACCCACAACAGAACCCACAACAGAACCCACAACAGCACTTCTCCATTGAAGGATTAATAAAGTTGCTCTTCTTTCAGCATCATCACATAAACCACCGACAGGCTTATATGCATGGAACTATGTTTTTAGCCCCCCCCCCCCCCCCGCCGAGTCGCCGATGCGAGACTAATCGGTTCCCCATTCTAATTCCAGCCCAGAAAGACGCCAGAGCGCCGCCACAGGTGACGCATTTTAATTGGAGCTCTTGAAGCAGGGAGGCAGCGGCAACCTTCAGACGCCGCTGAGGGTTTAGAGATGCTCCAGGGTGTTTATCCGTCCATCAATCGGGGGGGGGGGGGGGGGGGGGTGGCACGCCATCCTCCCAACTCACCACAGGAAGGATGAAACACAACCGGATTAAAGCTACGGTTCGTGAATCCGCCATGAAAACGTCATAAACGAGAATAAGCGAGCTGCCGCGGAATCCATCGTCTTCGTGGAGACGCCGCTCTTCATCGCGAGGTGAAAGTGGAGACCGGAAAGACCGCTTTGCTCCTCTTCCCTCGCCGCCTCCAATCAAACGATCGATTGATCGATGGCGAACGGGCTCAGTCGTTCCTCTTATTCGTGGTCATTTCCTCTCACGCTCTGCGGGCTGCGGGCCACGTGACTCGGCCGTGGCGTCCGTCCTCGTGAGTCTTGGCGTCCGCCCGAGACGCTTTCGCTCCAGACGCCCACAGGCGCCGTTGGCCGCTGAATCCGTGGAACCGCCTCTGTTGTGTTCCGCATATTGATGAGCTCCGTGCCGTCCGCCGGGAGGGAAAATGTTTGCTCTCAATCTGAGAAACGAGGCCTCGCCGCCTTCAGAAAGCCGCCATGACGGCCTCGTCTCCAGAGCCGGCGACGCGTGCGGCGTTCCCGACGGGAGATGCCGGCCCGCATCGCAGAAGTCGTTTTTTTCCTTCGCTCTGGGACGAGCTGGACGCCGACAACGTCCGGAACCTTTTCTGCCGGACAACAACGCAAAACGCCGAGACGGGAGAACGACGCGAGGACCGACCTGGGAGCAGGAGGGTCTATATCTGACCTCTGACCTCTGAGGGGACGAGGTGCGGTGTCACGGTCCCGCAGCAGAACCATAATCGGAACCGGCACACACGCGCACGTTTCCTGCAGGGTTGATGGACGCACCTGGAGACGCCGCCGGTCCCTGATCACGGCAACCTGGACATGTCCGATCACGGATCATGTGACCCCTGAGGAGCAGGGGGGGGGGGGGGGGCAGCGGAGGCTGACGTCCACATGGACTAGAGGACAGGAGGTGAAGAACACCAGTCCTTGTCCACCAGCTGCCGAGCAGGACGACGTAGCTTAGCATTCAAGCACTTTTAGCCCCGGGAGGAGGCGGAGCTAAGACAGTCGATGGCGAGCTTCAAATGATGGCATGACAGGAAACACGGCCGATGATATCGATCTTCTCTTTTTCGGTTGACGTGTTGGAATCTATCGAGTTGCTGCTCGATTATTGGCAGATTAAATAATTTAAATGAGATTAGCACCGGCAGATTAAACGGGACACGACAAATTAAAGGGAAAGACTTATGGACACGTTTCCATTCTGGTGATGATGATGATGATGTCACCCATCCTGTCAACATTCCCATCACAAGGGTCACCCCCCCCCCCCCCACCCCCCCAAATTTAAATTGGGATTGACTGAAAGCCAGTTTGAACTTTCATCTGTGTTTCTGTGTCGTAGGGGACGCGAGGCAGCGTGGCCCCAGCGAGGGTGAGGGTTCGAATCCCGCTCTGTTAGAACTGATGGTTCCTGTAGCGATACTACATTACCTTCTGTAAGGCCCGGTCAGAGCCATAATATTGATCCGATCGTATGAATGTGATTCAGATTACACTAACGCGTGTATAAATACATGATAAACATAATAAACATGCTACAGACGCAACCAATCAGATTAGACTGATCAAAGATCCAATCAGACCCCGAAGCAGCTGATCCGCGTGTTTTTGTTTAGTACCTGTGCAGTCCTTCGCTTTGCCCCTGCACTCGCCGCTTTGGGGGTAAGACGCACGCGCCTGGGGCAAATGGAGCAGCAGAGACAGCAGGCAGGCGGACAGCAGGTACCGGCCGAGCCCCGGGCCCGGCACCATGATGCAGACGATGAGAATGATCCGGATCGATTCGGGGGGAAAAAAAAGGGGGGGGAGAGTCCCAGCCGTTTAGATCCTTCCCGCACGAGCCGCTTCTCGCCCGGTTCCGCGCTCGGGACGCGTCAGACGCTCCGGTTCGTCCGCGCACGAGGCAGCGGCAGCGGCAGCATTTTCTCCCAGCAGTCCCCCCCCGTCCTCCGCCTCCCGATCCCCGGTCACGCCGGTCGGACGGATCCGCTGCTGCAGCTGCAAACACAACAAAGGGATCCGGAGCACGGAGAGGACGCACAAGGACGGTCACGTGGTGATGCAACAACACGCCCCTCCACGCCCCTGGAGCAAGAGGGGGGGGGGGGGGGGGGGCGAGCACGCAGGGAGGAAGGGAGGGAGGAAGGGAGGAAGGGAGGAAGGGAGGAAGGAAGGAAATAAATAAATTCACCATCTTCATGGCTGGAATGTTGTGTCTGTTGATAATGAAGGATTTGGTTCGAATCCCGCTTCATTATTAAAGTTCTTGTGATTTTAGTTGTCTTAGTTTTTTTAGGTAGGTGGAAACGACATTATTACAACCTCATTAGCATAAAGTTCAGGACTAGAGTGGGTAGGTTGTGGGTCATAATAGGTGTATGGGTAGGGTAGGTGAGTTAGTATAGGTGAGGTTAGGATAGGTATGTCGGTTTGTTGGTAGGTCTGCCAGTAGGTTGTTAGATCAGGTAAGGTAGGGTAGTTGGGTAGGTAGGTAGTGAGGTAGTTAGTTAGGTAGTTAGTTAGGTAGGTAGGTAGGTAGGTAGGTAGGTAGGTAGGTAGGTAGGTAGGTAGTTAGGTAGGTCGGCACATTATAAATCAGGCACGTTCACCCTCCTGATTGGCCGTCTAAAGACTGAGCGGGACCAGAACCTGAACGTTCCGTCTTGTTGTTCTCTGAATTAAATTGTTGGACTCCTGTTGTTCTGCTGCACACCTTTCATCTTAAATTCTCTCTAAATTAATCTTCTTTTGTTTGGGGTTTAATCTGGTGCTCACTGTCAGATTATTCCTCCACCATATGTCTGGAAAAGAGAAGCTAAA
This sequence comes from Brachionichthys hirsutus, assembly GCF_040956055.1. Classification (NCBI taxonomy): domain Eukaryota; kingdom Metazoa; phylum Chordata; class Actinopteri; order Lophiiformes; family Brachionichthyidae; genus Brachionichthys; species Brachionichthys hirsutus. The sequence goes on from NC_090911.1 coordinate 11,583,573, forward strand.
GGGGGATTAGCTCATAATAACACAGCAGAACATACTTTTGCCATTTTGATCACTATTTCGTTTCACTAACGACGACCTCGGCACAAATCATGTCGTCATCACATCTTGATATAACAGGCGTATTTCTATTCTCTATCTGTGGAGGATGGAGGATGTTCTAATGTTCTTCACATGCACAATGAGAAATTACCATGGTAAGATGGACCCCCCTTCTGCAGTAACAGCAGGGAGAAAGGATAATCTCCTGCAGGGCCGGAGGTAGTGTCCGGGGAGGGGGGGGATAATAGCCCTCTGATAATCAATCTTTTAAACTGAGTCTTTAATCTGCGGGCTCGGTGATCAGCCTGAAGTCCTGCTGCTGAATGATCCCTACCCTAAACACCAACCCCCCCCCCCACATAGAGGACTCCCCAGGGTGTTCTTTAAATAAAGCTTTTGTAATTCAACTTTGGGAAATTACCCCAAAAGTAGTTCATTGACTAAAATGCCCAAGGAGTATTTATCTCTTATTTTTCTGTTGTCATATAAAAACCTCAAAGGATACTTATTTAAACATTGTTTTTATTATTTTTCTAAATGAAATAGCGAAATGAAAATGACACCATCTTATTTTATCAGCTGCTCCCAAAGCAGTGAGATGAAAATGTTTCTATGAATGAGGAGGAGAACGAGGAGGAGGAGGTGAGGAGGGAAAGGGGGAACGGCAGGAAAAAACAGCAACGAAGAATGGAGGAAGGAGCGTGAGCCCTCATCATCATCGTCATCCACCTTCAGTCAATGGGCGCCTCCACGTAGGGGGTTTGTCGCCCCCCTGAGGCCATTTGAAATATTACTGTAAGGCCCAGTCAGAGCATTAGTTACACAGGTATTCACTGTAGTCCGAGTATTATAACGTTATAATTTAGTACATACGTATGTACTGCAGTAAAAGTAGTCATATTGCAATGTACAAGTAGTAAAAAAGAATCTCAATAAAACAAAATTTACTAAAAACATATTGACATAAATATTTAGTATTATCTCCAGGATCATCACATTTCAAACTAAACAAAAACAAAACAAAAACGACAAATGCAAATGCTAAAACTCAAAAGTACCTTATATTTGTACATAATTGTATTTGTGTAATTTTGTCGAGACTATTCAGTTCAACACTTTTTTTAATCTTTCTATATCAGAATTATGAGAGATTAACGCTGATGTTAATCCACTTCACCTCTGCGTTCCCACGAACCGGACCGTCACGTGATGCCACCGGAACCAGGTCACACGGCGTCTCCTCCAGAACCCGCATCTGCGTCAGGTCTTCTTGTGCTGCCTTCTCGTGCTGTTGGGAAATTGCAAACTATGTGTGTCCGGTTGCGGTTCACGCGTTGTATTTAGGCAAAATCGCAATCGTTTTCGAGTGATTGATTTTTTCTTAACCAATAAAACCCATTATTCCCTTGTGGCTTTGGGAATATTAATGACTTAAACATTAATTAAACAAGCGATTTGTTTCTCTTATTCGCGTGTGTAATTGAAATGACTGACAAAAACGCAAAACCAAATAATGTTTTGGTGGTTGCGGACTGTCTTCTCGTAATATTATTATTATTTTCTTTATTTTGACTATAAACTGCGTGTGCGGTCTCATCCTTCTTCCCGTAACTCAGATTTCCTACAGTACGTGAAGTCGCTTTTAGCCACATCGTTAATGGTTCTTCCGCGGCCCGGAGAAGACCCGCCGACACCGAGAAGGCTCCACAAACATCCACCCGAGCGGACAGAAGCAGCCCCGACCACCTTCCGTAAGTTCATCCGCGCGTTAAAGGCTCGTTTTACGATCATTCCCGCCCCGCCGGACGGGACGCGCGTCCGCTCCACACGGCGGCGGCCGTTTCCGGGTTCGGGCGGCTTTATGCACACGGCACTGGTGCGGAGCGCAGAGAACCAGCGTGTTACTGTTTACCTCCAGTGGGAGCGTGTTTCTTCCCACAGACCGGCGTGATGGAGGTGTTTTTATTTTTATTTTCATGTGATGTGGGTTTAAGCTTCGGGCGAGGCCTCGGCGGCGGCACCGAGCCCCGAGCCCGGCGCCGCCGCCGCTTCCATCTGTCATCACGCGGCACATTTAAAGGCAGCGCTGCGGCTAGCAGGCTGGCTAACCCCCGGTAAACACCGTGACCGGACGGAGCGAGGAGGCTCGACCAAGTTGATACCACTAATATACATGATCAGATGCCATATGCTAATGTAGTGTCTGTTATATAGCATTTAGCTTCTGGCTAGCCTAGCATCATTGGATACAGCCGCACGCCGGGCAGGAGGAGCCTTCGTGGATTCTTATCTTTTCAGGCCTCGGCGAGAGCGTCAAATCCCGATCATGAAAGGCGCTTTGAAACCGGAGGCGACGTCCTCAACTCCTGCAGCTTCTCTCTGCTGACTCTCCTCCATCCATCGCGTTGCTTTGTTGCCATGGGAACACCTTGCACACTTCGGCCCCAGACCAAACTAGAGAGAGAGAAAAAGAACGCGTAGACTCTCTTCTTTTGTCATGAAATAAGTTTGTTTCTTTTTCCGTTCTTTGATGCTGACTGTTTGCTTTGGTGGCGCCTCAGACGCGCAGTTTGTTCCACTAATATTTGGGCGGAGCCAGTTTTTTTCTCGTCTTGTTTTGTTTCTGCACAGTCGACGTTCAGCCTTTCGTCTTTAATTCAGGGCGCTGAAAAATGAAAGACGGAATAACATTAGATTTAGGATAAAACCGGACATCGGGGACGGAGACGCGTCCCAACGGGGACGCCGGGTCCACTGAGACGGCGGCAACAGAACCACAGGTCGGTTTCTGAACCTCCTCTTCTCCTCGACGCAGACGGCGACGGCGACGATGGCGTGCGAGAGGTGGAGACGATCCGCCGTGGCCGTGATGATTCTCATCGCCGTCCTTCTGCCCGGTGGCGGCGGGTCGACCGCGCCGGACTGCAGCCCGCCCTCCGACGCGGCGAACGGCGCGGCGCGCTCGCCGTCGGCTGTGGTCGACCCGCGGCGGGCCGAGCTGAGCCGGAGGCGCCACCTGGAGGTTCTGTTCAGCAGGTGAGCCCGGCGGCAGCAGGAAAAGCTTCTCGCTGCCGCTGCGATTGGGAATCTCACCTATCGATGGTTATTGATCGCCGTCCCAGATATGGCGAGAACGGCACCATGTCTCTGGTCGGGCTGAAGCGTCTCCTCGTGAACGTCGGCCTGGACCGCATCAGGACCGTCCTGGTGCGGCATCACGAGCAGCCTGGCCGCCACCCTCACGAAAACCACCTTCACCACCATCGTCACGACGACGGCGGCGACTCGCATCGGCAGGAACGCGCCGGCGTCTCAAAGCAGGCGACGGTTCCAAAGAACCCAGAAGACTCCAGAGACCAGGACAGCAGGAGGGGCGTGGCGGCGGCGGCGGCGGCGGCTCGGGAGGGCGACCCCACGCCGCTGTACAGCGTCTGGCCGACGGCGAAACCGGAGTCCAGCCCAGGATCCAGCAGAACCTCTCCGGCTCCGCCCACTCAGACGGAAGAAACCGCAACGGGAGCCGAGAGACGCGACGGCGACGGCCGCGCTAACGACACGGACCGCGAGGAGGTACGATGAAACTTCATTTCCGATGAGTATAAAAATAAAAACTAAAAAAGAGAGGCTGCCGGGACTGACCTCTGACCTCTGAATCGACCTCGTCTTCGCTGGCGTCCAGTGTCTCAGCGCCTCCGCCGTCCTGTCCTCCCACGGGATGTCTCAGGCGGCGGATGTCTCCGTCTCCGACTTCAGCGTCCTCTGCCCCGCCCTCCTTCAGCAGGTCGACGACGCGGCGTGCATCCTGCACTCGGAGCGAGGTGGGCTCAGAACTCGATCCAGAACATTTTAACATCGGGGCGGGGCAAGAGGGGCGGGGTCGGGTCGTCGATGCTTGACCCCCCCCATCGCCTGCTTTCTGTTTCGTGTTCCAGCCCGTTTGAGGCCGTTCGCTTTTGCTTTTTTCATTTGTAGATCACGAGCACGATGCCGGTCTCCACGGCAACCACAGCAGCGGCGCTGCAGAGAACGGCAAAAGCGTGGCGATCGGTAAGCGGGTCGACGGATCCACGGCGATCGGCGCCGCTGGCCGTTTCTCAGCCCGATGTTTGCGTTGCAGCGTGGGCCGGCGGCTTCGTCTCCGTCACCGCCATCGCCCTGCTCGCCACGCTCGGGGTCGTCCTCATCCCGCTCATGAACGCGGTCTTCTTCAAGTTCCTCCTCAGCTTCCTGGTGGCGCTGGCCGTGGGCGCGCTGAGCGGCGACGCCTTCCTCCATCTCATTCCTCACGTGAGTCCAGTTCGGTACGAGGGGGCGTGTCTACTTCCTGTTGGGTGCGACTTGTCCCCCGCCATGTTGTCTTCTTCTTCTTTTTCTTCGCGTTCCCAGTCTCAAGGAGGCCACGCCCACGACCACGACGATCCTGCCACGGCCTCGTCGGGGGGACACCACGCCCACGGCGAGCCGGAGGGACGCCTGGACGCCGTGTGGAAAGGCCTGACGGCCCTGGGCGGAGTCTACGTCATGTTTCTGATCGAACACTTCCTGACTCTGGGGAAGATGTACAAAGACAGGAAGCAGAAGGTCCGATTCTCGATCGATGGCGGCGTCCGTTCCCATTCAGCCCCGATGTTTAGCGTCTTCGCTCTGCGTCCACCGTCCAACAGGTGCAGAAGAAGTGGGATCGGGCTGACGGCGCCGATCCGGAGCGGCAGCCGGCGCTGGAGGAGAAGCCGAACGAAGGTCGGACACGCCCCCCCCCCCCCCCCGAGCGGCGTCGGTATCAAACCGCTCCCTCGTCCGGGCGACTCCGTTGTTTTTGACGTTTCCCGTCTTCTTCCAGATGTGGAGACCAACGGCGCCGGAATGTTCGGCCACCGCGGCGGCGGCGCGGCGGAGGAGGATGAGGAGGAGGAGGAGCAGCAGGTGATGCTGTCTGTCGTCTCCCCCAGCGGAGGGGCGGCGGCGGCGGTCTACACCGCCCAGGACTGCGAGAACAAGTGCCACTCCCACTTCCACGACACGGTGGGCCAGGCGGACAGCATGCACCACCATCACCACGACTACCACCACATCCTGCACCACCACCACTCCCAGAACCACCACCCCCACAGCCACGCCCACTCCTACTCGCAGCAGCACTTCCAGCAGGCCGGCGTGGCGGCGCTCGCCTGGATGGTCGTCATGGGAGACGGGCTGCACAACTTCAGCCACGGCCTGGCCATCGGTGAGTGGGCGTTACCCGCGAGGTCCGACGGTGCCGCCGGCTCGTCGGTGACTGTCGGGCATTTTCCAGGCGCCGCCTTCAGCGACGGTCTGTCCAGCGGCCTCAGCACGTCCGTCGCCGTCTTCTGCCACGAGCTGCCCCACGAGTTGGGTGAGGTTGCCGCGGCGACCCTCGGGAATCCTCCTTCGCCCGTTCGCAGGCGTTTACAGATGGCGTTCCTTCTCCCCGTTTTCCCAGGTGACTTTGCGGTGCGCCTGAAGTCCGGGATGACGGTCCGTCAAGCGATCCTGTGCAACGCCCTGTCGGCCACGATGGCGTACGTCGGCGCGGCGACGGGAGTCTTGATCGGACTCTACGCGGAGGACGTCAGGATGTGGGTCTTCGCCCTCACGGCCGGGCTTTTCATGTACGTGGCGCTGGTGGACATGGTGAGTCGAGAACTTTCACTTTGTGCCGCCGCGTCCCAGAAACCCTGTATAATTCTGACCAATCAGAGCAGAGGGGCGTGTCTGTGAGCTCCTATTTTGTCGGTCCCTCCGGCCCTCTTCAGCGCCAGATGGCCTCCGTCACACAGGAACTTCACTCCTGTGGTGCGACGCTGACCCCTGGTGGTCCCAGCTCTGAACTGTAAAACTAAACCCACCTTTTTTGTATTTTCTTAAGGTACCCGAGATGTTGCACAACGACGCCGGCGACCACGGCTTCAGCCACTGCGGATTCTTCCTGCTCCAGAACGCCGGCATCCTGCTGGGCTTCGCCGCCGTGCTGCTAATCGCCCTTTTTGAGCACAAAATCCAGCTGGACTTCGGAGGATGAAGACCAGGAGGTGGATTTTCACCGCCTTGGGTTCTGGTTCTTTTCGCCGCTCTTTGTTGAATCCATTTCAACCCGGTTCCGTCTCTTTTATTTGTCGTATTCGCGTTTGAAGTTTGTCTGGTCAAACTAGGTCAGTGTAGATTCAGCAGCTCCTGTCCGTTAAACGACAGTTTATTTTAGTACTCTTACACAACCAGCGTTATAATTTAATTTCTGTTCAGGGTACGGATATTCGGGAAGTCGTGTCAGTATTGATGATTCACCTTGGTGGAGGGGCGCCCCCTTGTGTTTCTTACCGGTCGCTAGGAGGGACATGTTACAGATTTTAGTTGTCCATAAATAACCGGACGCACCAACATAACTTGAAGATGAAGGTTTAGCTGAATGAGGAAGACTTTCTGTCCATTAAAGCAGAACTGAAACTCGCTTCTTGTTTGTTTGTTGTTTTTTTTGTTCTAAAGGATTGAGACAAAAACGAGAAGACTAATCGATCGGCAGTCATCTTGCCCTCAGAAGCGTTTTCATATTTGTCTTTTAGCCCCATCGAGCGTCTGCTCCTCCTTCGTCTGGACGTCCTCCCATCGGGACGTCTGGTTGAGGTGCGCGCTCCACGCGCACCACCCTGCACTGCCCGGTTGAACCCATCTGCTCTCTGAACCTCTTCTTGTTTCTGTCCTCGTATCGTCTCCGAGAGGACGTCTCCCTCTGCCCTTCAGACGTGTAAATCACGTGACCTCGTGTAACCGGCGTGGTTTACTTCTGCGTTGCGTCTTATTTGCTCTGTCGTGGTGGGGAAAGTGGACTCGGGACACAGTGGGATCTTGGGGGGGGGGGCGACACCCATTTATTTCTGGCAGGATATAAAAGTATAATAAAATAAAATTAGCCCCAAAAGACATCCAGCCCCAACCTTCCTCAACATGAGGCATTCACGAGAGCGGACAATAAGAAAATAAACATACCCGGCAGGATATAAAAGTAGAATAAAATAAAATTAGCCCCAATCTATGAAACATACACAAAATCGACAAACATAGCAGCAAAATATATAGTTAATCACAACATAGGATACAAATAAATGCTAAAATGAAGATAAAAATAACTTCAAAACAGACGACGACAACAGATACTAAAACAGCCTACCTTCCCCAACATGAGCCGTTCACGAGAGGAAGCGGAAGGGGCGGGGCCCGAGTTTTTATAGCGGAGCCTCCAGAAAACCAAAGAAGAAGGTCGGAGGACTAAACCAAAACCAGAGAAGAAGAGGGCGGAGGACTAAACCAAAACCAGAGAAGAAGAGAGCGGAGGACTAAACCAAAACCAGAGAAGAAGAGAGCAGAGGACTAAACCAAAACCAGAGAAGAAGAGAGCAGAGGACTAAACCAAAACCAGGGAAGAAGAGAGCAGAGGACTAAACCAAAACCAGAGAAGAAGAGAGCGGAGGACTAAACCAAAACCAGAGAAGAAGAGAGCAGAGGACTAAACCAAAACCAGAGAAGAAGAAGGTCGGAGGACTAAACCAAAACCAGAGAAGAAGAGGGCGGAGGACTAAACCAAAACCAGAGAAGAAGAGAGCGGAGGACTAAACCAAAACCAGAGAAGAAGAGAGCAGAGGACTAAACCAAAACCAGAGAAGAAGAGAGCAGAGGACTAAACCAAAACCAGAGAAGAAGAGAGCAGAGGACTAAACCAAAACCAGAGAAGAAGAGAGCGGAGGACTAAACCAAAACCAGAGAAGAAGAGAGCAGAGGACTAAACCAAAACCAGAGAAGAAGAGAGCGGAGGACTAAACCAAAACCAGAGAAGAAGAGGGCGGAGGACTAAACCAAAATACAGGGCAATTAAATAAAATACAAATGCCAGGCAGCTAAATCAAATTACATAAATACATTTCGAAATATTTACAATAAAATATAGAAGAAAAACACTAAGACTAAAATAACCAGTCTTTGTGACAGGCACTGGCCCACAACTTATCAGGATTTAACCAGGCCATAACAACCCTGTTACACTCGCAGTGTAAAACTGAAGGAGATGAAAGAAACCAGTCAATTGAATCTGAAATAATAATAAATAAAGCAGACTGACTAAATAATCAAGCCTCACGTTAAGGCTGTGACGGTAGTTTACGGTAGAATAACCGGCTGAGCGGCGTCGGCTGTGGCTCCCAGGAAAAGACTCTGTCTGAGAAGACGTGAACAAGGTTTCACTCTCAGACTCGCCCCCCCCCCCCCACCTCCCTCTCTTATCTTCTTGAATAGAGATACTTTTTATTATTTGAACATTTAATCAGTGTCCAGTTGGTTCTGACCGGGTACAAAAGGGGCCTCATCTGAACCCAGAGAGACTGGAAAACTCCCACTTTTAGTTTTACAACCGCGTCAAAGGTTCATCTATAATGAAACAAAAAACTGTGAACCTTTTTACTTGTTCAACATTTGACTGTTCAAACTTGTGCGGTAAGACGACACTCCCCGCAGAGAGCGAATGGCATTAAGCGCTGCCGACCGGCTGCTGGAACAGTCAGCCAGCGGATCCATCTGGGAGGTGAGTCACCTGATGATATGCTCTGAATTATAATCTATTTATAAGCTATTTATATTCTATTTATGTGTCCTGATGCTTGTATATACTTCATGGTTAAACACTCTTGATGGTAAGAGCCGCAGGAACGTCGCTGCTTGATTACATCTCGACTTCAGGCCACATCAGATTCCAGTTTTGTAGTTTCTCTCGTGTGAAGAAAGCATCTTTTGTAGTTTTAACTTTCATGAGAAAGTTGTTTATGTATTGGACTCTGCAGCATGTCGGAGGATTCCGATTTATTTGTTTTACTCACGGATCCATCCTTTAATGGAGTCGGGCGTGTCGTGACTTCCTTCCTGTCACATGACGAGCTTCTTGTGACCCCCAGCTGGTTATTTCACGCCTGTAAAGGTAACGTTTAAAAGTCGATCCAGACAAATGTATACGCCGTAATGAGATCTTCTTCTTTTGGCGCCGTTCCCAGTTAAACATCCCTGAGGGCACTGGTGACAGACAGCAGACCAGTGAAACCAGTTTAACTGCGTCACGGAATTGACTTCAAAACAAAACTCGACGTTGTCCTTTTTCACAAACGGAACTAAATATGTTAAAACGTTTAACAAAGCAAAACATAAACTCAAGTTTGTGTCTCTGCTGCTGATATATATATATGAACGGTTAAAAGATAATAAATAACAATACAATGAATAAAAACGCGTTTTACATTCGCCTCACTCATGCATCAGCGTTTGTGTCTTTGTGCTTGCGTGTTTTGTTTTGATGTATACACACCACTGTTACTATATTACAATACAAAAATACACGTAAAGTAATCAAATAAATATGGTGTCGCTACTTTGCAAATTTTCACCCATCATGGTGGGGGGGCGGGGGGGGGGGGGGCGGAACGTAACCCCCGCGATGAACGAGGGACGATTGTATTGATGACCCGATCAGTGTCCCACCAGCTGGATGAGGTCTCACGTCTTACATGTTCTCTTGTTCAGAATCGGACCCGGCGGCGCCGACACCAACCAGATCGAGGAGCTTCTTTAACCACCAGGAGTCTGAAATCTGGACCGGTTACCTCCCGACCTTTGCTTCAACCCAGAATCGCCTCGAAATGTTTTCCAAGTTGAAGTCAGACTGGGAGTCCTTTGCCTCTAAAGTTTCATCGCTGATTCCCAGATCCAAACCAGACTCTGACGAAGCAACGGAGCCCAGTGTGTCGTTCCTGACTTCAAATTCATGTTCAACATATAATTACGTGTCGGAGTCCAACAGCCGCATCGCCGATTTCGTCAAAGGAAAAAGCCAATTGATTGGAAATCAACCGAGTCCTCTGCCTCTTTATAAAGTTCCTCTAAAAGAAGAGCAAATCAAAGTTTCTGGCTGCAAGCGTTTCACTTTCGGGAAGGAATCAGCGAAGCACAATCGCACCATAATGATTCTCGGAGCCACCGGTGCTGGCAAGTCGACGCTGATCAACGGCATGATCAATTACATTCTGGGCGTGGAGTGGGAGGACTCGTTTCGGTTCAAGTTGGTCGCAGAGGAAATGAAATCGCAAACGGAGAGCCAAACCTCTGAAGTCACCGTCTACAAAATCAACTACGGGGAGGGCTTCAGGATAAATTACTCCCTCACCGTCATCGACACGCCGGGATTCGGCGACACCAGGGGAATACGGAGAGACAGGGAGATCACAGAGCAACTTCGGAACCTCTTCACCGCTAACCTGGGCGTCAGTGAAATCGACGCCGTCTGCTTCGTAGCTCAGGCGGCTTTAGCTCGACTCACGCCGTCGCAGAAATACGTCTTCGACTCGGTGCTGTCCATCTTCGGTAAAGACGTGGCGGAGAACATCAGAGTTCTGGTGACATTCGCCGACGGCCAGCAGCCGCCGGTTCTGGAGGCGATCGTAAAGTCGGGCGTCCCGTGCCCGAAAACGACAGACGGGCTGCCAAATCACTTCAAGTTCAATAACTCGGCGTTGTTCGCACCCAACCGGTCGAAGCCGTCGTCGGAATCCGACGACGGCTTCGACCGGATGTTTTGGAACATGGGGACAAAAAGCATGGAGAGGTTTTTTGCTGCCTTGACCGTCATCGAAACCAAAAGTCTGACGATGACGAAGGAGGTTCTCCGAGAAAGGCAGCACCTGGAGAACTCCATAGAAACTTTGCAGAAGCAGGTTAAAGTCGGGCTGGCCAAACTGGAGGAGATCAAAGAGACGACGGAGAAACTGAAAGAGCACGAGGCAGAGATCAGCAGAAATGAGAACTTTGAGTTTGAAATCCCCGTCATGAAGCCCCTTCAGGTAGACATTTCTGGGAGTGGGAATTTCATTACCAATTGCCAACAGTGTCATAGTACCTGCCACTATCCCTGTGTGATACCCGACGACGCAAACAAGAGGAGGTGCGTTGCCATGGGAACGAACGGATGCTGTACCCAGTGTCCCGGAAAATGTTTCTGGGATCTTCATTTTAATCAAAAGTACAAATGGGAGTATGAAGAAGTGAAAGAAAGGCAAACTATAAAAGACTTGAAGGACAAGTACCTAAAAGCCACCGAGGCAAAGATGCCGGTTCAGGCGCTGATCCGCAGACTCAACGCCGAGTATGACAACGTGCAGGCCGAGGTGGTGAAGCTGATAGAGAAGTCAGCAAAGTGTTTGAATAGGCTCAAAGAGATAGCGCTGAAGCCCAATCCTCTCGCCGCCCCGGAATACATCGACATGCTCGTCGAGGGAGAGAAGTCTGAGGCCAAGCCCGGTTGGAAGCAGCGAATTCAGTACCTGATAGCGACACGGGAAAAAGCAGAGTACATGGCTAAAGTAGAGAGAGGAGACAACCTCCTGCAGAGTCCGCCCAAGGAGTTACTGCAAAGCAATCAAAGCCCAACAAACGACACTGGCAATCGGGACGGGACCGCGACCGCTACCGACATCAAGGGGGACACCAACGCACACCAAGACGAGGCTGATTCTGTCGCCAAGGACAACCCAAATGATGGATGTGATCATTCGTACAAACCATTACAAGTCTGATTCTGATGCGAGGACTAGGACCTTGATAAATTGTCAATAAATCTGATTTTGATGTCAACATCAAAATTATTTTTGCCTCTGGTTAGTAAGAGCTCGAGTTAGAGAGGAGAAGGAGGTAAACAGAGGAACCTGATTACATGTTCTGGGTCCTTCAGCTCGGAGGACTCGGGTGGTTTGCAGTGACGGGTACTGCGCCGTGTCTTAAATAGTGATCTTGTGAGTCTGAACCAGTTTCTATAAAAGAAATATCATGATTCGAACAAATCTTTTTACTTCTTCTGGTGTAAGTAGTTCAATAACAGCCATTTATACACTTAGTGTTGTCTTTTTATTGTAGTACTAATGTGTGTATTTGATGAAGAGGAGAGCGGTGCAAATATAACCCTGTCACTGTCTGCGTTTGAATTATGATCAAATAATAAAGTGAAAGTTTTAACACAGCCTTTAGTTTTGATTCTGCATCCTGATGAGGCGGCGTGGATTTCTGAATGGGTTGTAATGTATATTTACTAAAATCGATAAAGTTTGAATTGTAAAATATCTTGTCCTTGTATTTCTTTAATTTGAATGAAATACAGAAATGAAATACATTTATATCAAAATATGTAAAAAAATAGAAATCCTTATTTAAACAAAAGCATTAGCAAAACACGAAACGTAGCGCTATGAAAATCATTTATAGAACGTTGTGTCCATTTTTCCCATTTTTTTATAACAGCGGTTAAAAACATTTAGTTATATAACAAAATGGAAAGAGAACACTTTAACCTGAACAGTTTAAAAATACTTCAAACACATTTATGCACAATTTTACAGCGTTTACCAAAAACAAATCAAGACAAAGAAACAGAAACAATCAACCCATCGGAAGCTGGACGGATCTTGAAATGTCTTTCATTTTCTCGGTGTGTCCCTAATCCTCCACCGTACCTCATAAAAGCCGGGCGTCCATTTATTTTTTGTACGTCGTCTCCTCTTGTTTGTCTTCTCATTCTAGTTTTTCCCACTACATTTGAACGCACCGATTAGAGCTGAGCTCCGCTGCATCATCCGCAAACAGGAAGTCCTTCCTAACATCCACTGAAGGAGGCCCCTCAGTGCTAATTCTTTAAATACAAAAGTTTGTCCTACACCACGCTGACCAGCTCACAAAGCTCCGCCTCCTTTCGGCTCCCCGGGATTTGAATGTTCCAATCAAATTGCTGCAAATAGAGGATCAATTTAGAGTCTTGGTGCATTTATTTTGCTGCACGCACGCACACGCACACGCACACACACACACACAATCTTAGTGAGAAGATTTAAACACACACGTGGGGAATGACATCATTGTTTTTTTTCTGCTACCTTTGATGGCGACTGCTGAGATGTGTTTGAAGTGAGGTTGCTGTGGTAACGTTAGCTTAGCTTCTTTTTGCTGCTAACCTGATTCTTTTGCTATGAAGGAGAGAAGCACTGACCAGTGAGCGTGGCGGTGGCTCCTTGTGGAAATACTTTTGACAGAATTCCGAGTGGCGGTGAATGATGGACCAGAACACAGCCAACAGGAAACCCGCCATGATGAAGATAATCACAGTCGGGGTGGTCATCCTCTTCCAAACTGTGTCTGGACCTGCGGGTAAATCAAGACGAGACATTTCTACCGACCAAATGATCCCGGAAAACATTTTCAGACATGGCCCCAAAGTTCATTTAACATGGATTTTGTCAAGAGGATCTTTTGTCAATAAAGTTTATGACGATTCAAACAGCACAAAGGTGTGTGTTTGTACCTCTGATGGACACACACTGGGTGTCGGTGCTGCTGCTGTGGTGGTGTGTGTCCAGGACAGTCTGAGCGCTGACGCAGTACACGGATCCCTCCTGCAGGGCGGCGACATGCAGCTGCTCCTCCTCAGCCGGCATCATGTATACGCTGGTCTGAGCAGGATAGAGAGGAACACACACTTTGTGATGCTACTGGTCTGTGATCAAAGATTCCCCCCCCCCCCCCCCCCAAAAAAAAAAAAAAAGAATGAAAGAGATAAAATAAAGGAGTGAGACAAAAAAAAAGTAGAAAGGAAAGAAAGACAGGAGTATGAAGCTAATCAGAAGAACGATCAAGCCGATAAGCAAGAACAAAGACGTGAACTCTGACCTGAAGCTCGTGGCCTTTCTTCCACACCCTCACCGTGGCAGCGGCGGTGGCAGGAAGCTCGTCGACCGACACCTGAAGGGCGTCGCCCACTGTGGTCACCGCCATCTTCGGCGCCGTCAGGATCGCTGCCACGATGAGATTCACAGTCAGACATTAAAACAGTAGCTCCGCCTCTGCAGCCGGGTCAAGGCGGGGCCTTCGTCGCCATAGATCGACGCTAACGATGCTGCCGTTGATTCGTTGATTGATTTCTCGTTCTTACTGTGCTTGCGGTTGAAAAGGCAGTTGAGATTGGTCCACGGTGACGTCTGGGACTCGCACTGGGCCTTGATGCGCAGGTTGTAGTCAGAGTCGGAGCCCAGGTCAAAGGTCAGGTCGCACTCGGTGTCAGGAGTCAGCCGGCACTCGGCAGCGTTCACCCAGCTGTCGTTCAGGATGGTCAGCTCGAACTCCCTGAAAGCGACACGGCGTCAAACCTCAAATCTGCGTAAATATTCTCCGTCGGACGGGGATTTCTGAACGAACCACCGAGGCTGTTTGATCAGACGATGAATCTGGATTCTGGAGGGTGGCTCACCCCTGGAACTGAACGGAGTACAGGACCGTAGTGTTGCACGGCGCCTGCGGCGGGCTCCACCTCAGGACGTGTCTCATGTCCACGGACTCCATGAAGACATGGCTGGGAGGCGGCAGCATCCAAGCGTCTGCCGGCACAGAGAGGTTGAAAGGTCAGGCCGATGAGCGATGGGAGTCGTCCATGCAGCGTGATCCCAGCCTCAGGGCACCCCGTTCGGGGGAGGAACACAAACAGCGACTCAAACAATCCCTGCAAACCTGTTCTGTGAGAGGTCCTTTCCTGGTGAAGCCCGACTTGTGCAACGTTTTAGCCTTTTTAAACATTTCCGTTCTTTTCTGAGGCTCTAGGAATCTTTCCATCCACATATTTATATAAATGTGGCTGACTTTGTGCACAAGTTCTCTTCATTTATTTTTTTTTTATAGCAGAATATCTCCAAAAATTCAAATAAAACAAAACATATTATGAATAATTTCCAAAAAACCCAATCAAATTAGCGTGGAAATATTCTCGGATGTGAGCTCACAGTTTGTGATGTCCAGCAGGGCCATCATCATTATGATCATCATCATCATCATCATCAGGACCAGAGATCGGCTCACATCTGGACTAATGTATCCAGACCCGTCCGGTGGCCGGAACGAAACCTGCTCCGGGACATGAAGTGATCCGGACTCCCGTCCAGAAGGCCCTCGAAGAGAGCTTTGACTTTAAATCCTGCACTCGTCCTTCAGCCCATCCCGAAACGTCTTTATTTTAAATCCAAGCGTTTCTCCCGGCCTCTGGTCCAAACTTGCACCGTCGGAGGACAGCAGCCGTCTGAACCGCGCCTGCAGAGAAGAGCTGCCCTTTGCGGATGTTGCTGGTTTTGGGTCGCAGAGCCGGTCGGACTCGTTCGACGAGGTCCCTCGGGGCTTCATCTGTCGTGATCTGCTTCAGTCCCGAACACCTGAACCCAGGCGACGTCGTGGAGGCTCGAGTCCTACCTGTGAATCACTTCCAGAATGCCAAACCTGAAGTCAGACTCGTTTCACTGCGTTGGACGGAACACGCCTGTACATACTGCAGAGAAATACGCAGCATGTACTGAATACTATAGGCTGGTGTACCCAATGCACCTAAGGGTACTTCACTCTGTAAAACACGGCTCTGGTGTCACCTGTGTTAATGATTATTGAAAACCAAAACATGGAAACTCTTGTTGGGATAAATCAAATATTTCACACAAAAAGCGTACTTCATGTTGCCAGTAGGTGGCGCTTAAATGGATGACTTCAGGGCGGGGGGCTGTTTCTACCGCTGACAGGTGAGCGTGGCTACGCACAAATCTATGATGACTGTTCGTCGCTACGTAGTTCAGAGTTTACTGATCAAAGCAAAAAAATATAACCACTAAAAATAAAATCAGTGTTAAAGCTAAAACGGCCGACCTCCTGTCGGGGCTAGGTTTTACCCTCGAGATGCTTTCTCAAAGATCAGATGAGAACACGCCTACCAAATTTGTATTTTACGTATTGTTATTTCCCGTTGCCAGCAGGTGGTGCTGCGACGCACAGAAAGGCTCCACGTTGGATTTGAACCAGCGACCTTCTTGCCGTGAGGCAACCGCGCTACCCACTGTGCCGGATTCAACGGTTAGTGTCCTCATTTACTTTGAAGGTCCATCTTTGGCCGTAAACACGATCATCACATAAGACGACGTCCGGTTTCTGTTTCACATCTTCCTCTGAACATCCTGGTCCAGCCCCCCCCCCCCCCCCCCCGACGGAGGACATCCAGACTTTGGACTCTCATGTCGATCAAACATTAACTGTCACCGGCCATAAAGCTTTAAAACCAACAACCTGCTAACGTCAGAGAAAATCAGCTCCGATCCGCTGCTTCAGGTTTCAGCTCATTTTAAGTAATAACATTTAAAGTCTCATTAATTAGATGAAAGTCAGATTTAAAAGTTGGTCTCAAATAAGCCACCCTTCATCATCCAGACTAGCTGCTCTTCTCAACTCATTCTTCCTCTTCCTCTACTTCCTCATTTGGACACGGACATGTTTATTGTCCTTTAACCCTTTATTGCCAAACGTATCACAGTTGATATACATTTCAGGATTTTGAGGCTTCTACTTTAGACGTTTTTGACCGTTCTATGCAAAACCCACTGAGCTGACCTTTGTGGAGGGGCGGGGCATCGGACAGGTAATCTAAACAGGCATTGATGGACGCATGGAGGGATTTTCCTGAAGGTTTGGGGAAATCCTGCAATGCACATTGTGATGAGTTTTATTTCATTCTAGATTTTATTCTCACATTCCTGCAGGACTGACGTCTGGAAGCACCTGGATGACATCACTCAGACCTGTGATGGGCTTCAAGGTGATATAATGTGTGGCTGAAACCGTCGTCGTCGTCGTCATCATCGGTTGGGAGTAGAAGGCGATGGGGGCGGCAGGGCGTGGCTCCCCGGGCCCTTTATGGCCCCCGCAGAGAGTAAAGTCCTCCTGCTGGAGCCACAGTCGTCAGATGAGCCGGAACCAACTGGAGGACGGAGTCCACAAACCCTGATCCTGAAGATCCGAAGGCTTGGCTGTTCTCGGGGGGGCGGGGGGTTCGTCGGAGGTTTGTGGAAACGTTAGCCATCATGTCGACGGCTGTGGAAGCGACCGGCTTCATCATGTGCTTACTGAGCTGGCTGGTCACCGGGGTGTCGCTGGTCAACGATTACTGGAAGATTTCCACCGTGTCCGGCGGCGTCATCATCTCCGTGAGGCAGTTTGAAAACTTGTGGCACTCCTGCGCCGAAAACAGCGCCGGAATCGCGGAATGTCGAGACTTTGAGACGCTGCTCGGCCTCCCCGGTAAGAACGGGTGACGACCCTCTGAGGTCGGGGACCGTTTCAGTCCGGGGAATGTGGGTGAGATTCTCCAGGAAGAAGCAAATCAATCAAATGTTTAAAATAAATTTCACTTTTCATTTTCATGGTGAACTTCTGGAGAACCACGAGGAGCGTTTGTTAATTTCCCAAATTACATTTCATGAAACTAATTGGAAGGTTTAATGAACTTTTTTTTTGCGAAACATGAAGTGTTTAAGAATTTTTATTAGAACTTCCTCATATGTGAGACTTTTTATGGATGTGGGGAAGTGAAATAAGTTTTAAATCCTTACGTTTTAATAGCCAGTCTCCCATAAAAAAGCTGTGGAACTCTAATCAACTATGAACTAAAATGTATTTTTAAACTAAGCTAAGATAAAATAAGATAAGCTAAACTGAGCTAAACTGAACCATGTAGCCTATAGAAATAATCGTATGTAGCGCTGAGGCGAGATGAGTCTTTGTAATTTACTATTGATTATTGATTCCTCAATAAAATAAAAAACCTCACTGATTGTCTCTGCTGAAACTCTGGTAGCGAGGTGTGCCGGGTTTTTATGATCAAGTTAGCAATTAACCACGACAATAACTGCGTGTATGTGCTACGGTAACACACACTGTGTGTATCACAGCCTCATATATGATCTATAGCACACACTCCAGTGCTCTGTGCATTGATCCACTTGGTCTCTGGCGAAACAGGATTTGGTTTTGTTGAAATTGTCATTATTAAAATAAATAAGTGATTCTCAACATTTTCATCATCATGACAGAAACATATATTGGAGGACAGCTCCCTTCACATTAATCTCACATTAACAATAATGTGAGATTATGAAAATAAATTGTAATTATTAAACAAATATATCGTTTTTAATATTAAAAAGCAGAGTCGTAATAGTACAAGGATACAATTTTAATATTGTGAGAATAAACTTGTACATTTATGAGAATAAAATTGGAAATGAATGAGAAGAAGATTATATTCATTCGGATAATACATTTGTAATATGAGAAAAAGATTGTTTTAATATTAAAAAGTAAAATTGAGAAGAATTAAAAAAATATGTATTTATGAGAATAAATTTGTGATTTGACAAAAATAAAGTTAAATTGTGAGTATGAGAATAAAGTGTCACTTGGTCGCGGCGTGTCGGTAGCTTCCTGGAGAACGCGTTCCTCATGTCTTTCCGTGTGCAGGACATGTTCAGGCGTGTCGAGCCCTGATGATCATCGCTCTGCTGCTCGGCCTCGCCTGCCTGATCGTCTCTCTGTTGGGACTCAAGTGCATCAAGATCGGCTCGGCCACCGACCAATCAAAGGCCAAGATCGCCGTCACTGGAGGCATCCTGAGCCTCCTGGCCGGTCAGTCAGCACCGTCCGAGCGAGTCGCTTCCCTGATTCCCCTGACCCTGGTGACCTCGTGGCGTGCTCCGCTGTGATTGGTCGCAGTAATCTCTCAGACGCAATTGAATCTATTTCCTGTTGGATGTTTTCTTATTGTTAATATTTTTGCGTTAACTCTTCTTCTGTGGTTCCAGGTCTGTGCTGCATGATTGCAGTTTCCTGGTACGCCTACAGAGTCGTTCAGGACTTCTACGACCCGTTCTACGGCGGCATGAAGTGAGTTCAGACCCAACCCACATTATGACATCATAACATCCGTCTGTCTGAGCTAAAAATGAACCGGCGAGTTTGTTCGCAGGTTCGAGCTGGGTACCGGCCTCTTCCTGGGATGGGGTGGAGCTTGTCTGTCTATCATGGGCGGGGCTTGCCTCTGCTCCGCCTGTAGGAGAGCGTCACCTGCAGGCAAAAAGGCGTAAGTCCCGCCCCCGGCCGACATTGTTTCCTGATGAGCTCTTGGACTTTCTAATAATGGGTTTTTCAATCCAGAAAATCCTGCTTAAAATAAAATAATATTTTTTTAACAACACTCCAAAAATATGAAAATCTGTAAACAATTTATTTTGTGAGTTTATTAATTTATTTTATTGCTCTGCATTTTATAAAGTTTTTAAACTCTATTATATATTTATACATTTGTATTGTCTCATTTTATTATTTCATTGCTTTGTGAGCATTATTATTATTATTATTCTAACCATACTAACGATCATTATTATTAGAATCTAATAATAACGATTATTATTTCCTGTATTGCAGCGGTTACTATGGAAACGCACCAACAAAGGTCTACACAGCTACAGCCAAGTCCGACCCGGATGCAGCCAGAGCTTACGTCTAAACACGTTTTACTCTCTGTTCTCTCGTACGGACGTCAGGCCTTCTTCACCGGCGAAGACTACCGGTGACCTCGTCCTGATGTGTGTTGACAAATAAAGTTTTAACCATACAAATAAGTTGTTTTTGCGTGGGATGAGAGGAAATCCCATGATGTAATAATTACAAAAGACCTTTTCTGTTTTCTTTTTTTTTTTTCTCACAGTGTGTGACGTGAGTTTCAAATCTTGATCTTAACATAAGGATTTGCGATGATTGTAGATGGTGATGTCATTCCGTTTAGTTGTTATCTAAATAAAGTTTGTATTAAATAATGATGACGTGATTGGTTCTTCTCTTTTAAAGGTACTTTAAAGTCTTCCTTGTGTTCCTCTGTCTCTTTGTTGTCTTTTCTTTTGTCGTCCTGGACTTTGAATCCAATCTTTATTTAAACGTCTCTGAGGAGTTCCTCCTGATTTAATATTTGGGGAGGAGAGTCACTGTTGTTAGTTTTTGTGTTGTGTGTCTGTTGTCGTGTCGCTGTGTCCATTTTATTAATATACAGGGCACACACACACGCACTGTACTCATACGCGTGTGTGTGTGTGTGTGTGTGTGTAATCTCCTGAGTAATAATGATGATGAGTGCGTTGCAGTAATCCACCTGTCTGTTGACCTGCTGACATGCAGAACAGTGGATTAAACACACGTGCACCCACCCACACACACACACACACACAAACCTGCTGTTCAACCTTCAGACTGACTCTGGACATCAAAGGAGTTAAAACATTTTCCGGTGTGCGTTGATGTCGTTCGTTCATCGGGTGTGTTCAGACGCGTTCCTGCTGGAACCGGATTCAGTTCTGGTGTCATGTTGTCTAAGCTGTAAATCTCACAGTGTCACACCGGGTCCTGTGGGGGGGGCACCGATGTAATGTGTGGGGGGGGGGTCCTGAGATTGATGGTCATTGCACGCGCACGTTTTGTGTGGTTTCCCCGTGGTTGTGTACTTCCTGCCTCTAATCTGAACCCGTTATGCTGACAGAGGAGAACCAGCTTCAATCCTCTCAGTCGGCTCATTCACAGGCATCTGTCTGGAGGAGGCGGGGCAGACTTCGCATCCGGGGCTCCTGATTGGCTGACAGATTTGAGGACACCGAGACAACCGAGCGCCGTCTCCTCCTCCTGTCCAGAAGCAGACTTCTGCAACACAGGTGAGTCCTTGAATGCATCGCCACTCTCATGTCGTTTTAGCCTGGATTCAGCTCTGTGATTTTTTTTTATTTTTGTGATTGTATATGTTATATATTTTCAATTGTATTTGTTTTTTTCAGAGAGATTTTTTCCTCCTGTTTGAGTTTTTATTTGTTTCTCAAACCATGAGTTCAAAAAATGTCGTCTTCAAGAAGATCTGTAAGGACAAGTCGGTGAGTGAAACGTTATTGATTAGCATCAGCCTGATAGCCGATCAGATTGATCGGTGGGGGGGCGGTTTTAGGGCACGTACCAATCCTGAGTGTTACTGTCTAGTCCGGTTTATGAAGTGCTTTTTATGACTTATACCAGTTGAAGAGGCTCAGCGGATCAGTTGGCATTGATCTTTGGTGACATTTTGCACCTCGCTGCATTTAATTCTATAAAGCTGACTTATCCTCCGGAGGTCGCCACGACAACGTGAGCTGATCGGAGACACGTGTGTGTGTGATTGATGGCTGTGTCAGATGCGGTATCCGTGTTAATTCAGCATTTCCTCTGCATTTATTATTTTAATCCTGATATTTAAGAAGCTGCAACAAGTAAATGTTTCACAAAATGACAGAAACAATAAGTAAAATTGATTCTGATGGAATTCTCTTTGATTTCTCAAAGTTCAACACCATCGGAATCTGATTCTCAGTGTGTTCTGCTGCAGGTCGGGGTCTACATGGGGAAACGAGACTTCGTGGACCGCGTTGACTCTGTGGACCCAGTGGGTGAGTTTGAATCTGAGTCCGATGGCGCTAATATCTGGAGCCCGATACATATCGACTTCGTAGGTAGTCATCGACTTACAACCTATGTGACTTAGGACATTTACGGCTGCACTGGTTTGTCTGTTTACGACGTAAACATCTTTTCACCACTAGATGGCGTCATCATTATTGATCCATTGGCTCTGCAGGGGAGGAAAGGTCAGAAAAATGTTTCGCTCATCGACTCGAGTTCAACGTGGCTGATTTCTCTTCAGACCAGACCCCCATGTCCTACGTGTCCTCTCCCCCCGTAGTTTTCGTAACTTTGTCGTGCACCTTCCGGTACGGCAGAGACGACATGGATGTATTGGGAATTGCGTTCCGGAGGGAGTTGTACCTGTCAACCCGCCAGGTATACCCACCTCTTCAGGACCGCGAGCAAGGTATCCACACCAGGATCCAGGCCAAGCTGCTGCGCAAGCTGGGAGACAACGCCTACCCCTTCTTCTTTGAGGTGAAACACACGTCTTCTTGAGGACCTGAAGCCGTTAGTGTTCAGGGCCTAAGTAAGATTCATGTACTTTAAATGCACTGTTTTGATTGAAACAAGCAGGACTGCGTGCATAAAGCATGATGCATTCACTGACCTGCGTGGTGTTTGCATTTTTTCCAGTTTCCTGACAACCTGCCTTGCTCAGTGGCTCTCCAGCCAGCTTCCCATGATGTTGGCAAGGTAAGAACTTAACTCAGGACGTACAGTAGAATGAGTGCGATCAGGTCACGTGAATATGTCTCTTGTTTGTCCTGCAGCAATGTGCTGTGGAGTTTGAGATCAAGGCGTTCAGCGCCGAGAGTCAGGACGCTAAAATCCGAAAACGGTGAGCCTGGTCCCATCTGAATGTAAAACTGTGGAGGTGGGATTATTTATTAATTCCTATCATTATTTACGTCATGTTTGTCCACCAGGAGTGTGGTGAAGCTGATGCTCAGGAAGGTCCAGTATGCTCCAGACAGTCAGGGCGCGGCACCCTGTGTCGAAACCACCAGAGATTTCGTCATGTCGGATAAACCGCTCCACATCAAGGCCAGTCTGGACAAAGAGGTGGAGTCTCTGCGTTAACTTACTAGAACATTTCACCCAAAAGTGAGGCGTTAGTCATCATCTCCTCTCTTCCACCCTGACTAGTTAATAGACTTAACCTAGAACGACTCCTTAAAGCTCGTGTGACATCATCAAGTCTGCAGAAGATCCAAGATTGGTTTAAAAGATATTATTTACACAATTCCGCCTTTTACTTTAGCGCAGGGGTGGGCAAACTTTTCGACTCGCGGGCCACAATGGGTTCTAAAATTTGACAGGGGGGCCGGACCAAGAACAGATGGATGGAGTATTTGTGTGAGCTAATATAAATGACACATGAAAGCTATTGCATTAAAGGATTTGGCCTTTTACAGGTAGCATTACAGGGAAAAGGTCAAATGAATGAGGTTTAATTATAATACAATTTTATTTAATGATATAATTTGGACAAGTTTGGCGGGCCGGATTAAAAAGACCAATGGGCCGCATATGGCCCCCGGGCCTGGGTTTGCCCATGCCTGCTTTAGCGCCTAAGCTAAAAACATTAGCGCACACCTATTTGAGGAAGGTGAACTGGCCCAAACGTCCACGCAGGACTATTTAACAGTTTAAGGTTCAGTGTCTATTTTATCATTACCATCCATTAATTATCTGTGAAAGGGGAATATGAACTGTTCGTTGTAAGATGAAGGTGACTCTGATCTCTGGTTCTGTTTCCAGATGTACTACCACGGTGAAACAATGAAAGTCCATGTTAGCGTCACGAACAATTCCAACAAAACCATCAAGAACATCGTCGTGTCTGGTAAACATGATGCTGACTGCTCCAGCAGATGCGCTGGTGTTAGACTTGGCCTAAATTCTTCTTTTGTTCCACTGTCCTCAGTGGATCAAGTCGCCAATGTGGTGTTGTACTCCAGCGACAGCTACTCCAAATGTGTCGCCATTGAGGAAACGGGGTACAATATTGTCCGCTCTTTTCATTGGAACGAAACATAACGCAGTTTTTGATGTTTAAAATACATTGAATGCTGAATTTATTGAGTTCTTAGAGATTAAAACAACAGATCTTTCCATCTCAGGGATACGGTGTCTCCTGGAGCGACTCTGCAGAAGGTCTACAAGCTGCTGCCTCTGCTGGCCAACAACAGGGAGAGGCGAGGCATCGCTCTGGATGGAAAACTGAAGCACGAGGACACCAACCTGGCCTCATCGAGCGTGTGAGCAAAGTCTTGGAAACACCATCGACGGCTTGAAACACAAAGGGGTCCAACAGTTCCATCGAATGACAGCAGACCGATGTCAGACTGGATCTGCTGTTCTCTTCTGTTTCAGTATCAAAGAGGGCGTCCTGAAGGAAGTCATGGGCATCATAGTCTCATACAGAGTCATGGTGAAGCTCGTCGTTGGAGGGTCCGTCACCTCTTGGTTAACATTTTTTAAATGGAATCACATATTTTGTATCACTGGTGGAGAATTATCAGGAGAATCCACAGTTCTATTGAGTTTTATAGACTTTCAACTTTGGTTTTATGTCCGATTGTTCCAGTTCTTTCTCAGTATTTATGTAGCATAATTTTCAGAGATGAAAAGGAAAGAAATATTCATATTAATTTTGACTTCTTCTAATTTTCGCCTCTACCATGCATAAAGGATGATGGGATCCAGGTAGGTCAAATTCTACTTATCTTAAATCATAACAGTACATATTTGAAATGTTAATGTATTTTTAAGAAAGCAACATTGCAATTTAAACATATTTAAGGTTATCTATCCAAATGTGGTGTTGGGAATATGGGGCCAAACGGTCCGACCTTTGCCGACATCGCCACTTTAGGACTTGCAACTTAAAGATCTATTTAATTTGTTCCGTTGGTCCCCAGCTTGTTTTAGCGGGTTTCCCCAACCACAGGTCCGCTCACAGTGACGACCAGCACGGCATTCAACAATTCAAAACATTTATTAACACTCTAAAAACAAGCTTTGCGTTAAAAACACTATAAACACGCAAAAGAAATGGAGAGACAAGGCTAACAAATGAAAAGGAGAGACACGGCAGCGACGGTCTACGGCCAACCTGCCTTCGAGACGGAAACGCACCTATATACGCCCCCCCCAATCAGTGGTAAATGGGCCACAGGTGCTCCCTTCCACACCTGCCTACCCAATTACATCCAATCATCCGGTTACACATATAAACAATATGTATTATTGAACATATAACATACTTTTATTTTATAGCATAGCATATTTGGAATGAGTCTTTTTTTTTTGTTCCAGTGAGGTTGGTCTGGAGGTTCCCTTCAAACTGATGCATCCTAAACCCGATGCAGGTAA
Organism: Brachionichthys hirsutus; assembly: GCF_040956055.1. Taxonomy (NCBI): domain Eukaryota; kingdom Metazoa; phylum Chordata; class Actinopteri; order Lophiiformes; family Brachionichthyidae; genus Brachionichthys; species Brachionichthys hirsutus. The sequence goes on from NC_090911.1 coordinate 11,608,407, forward strand.
ACAGACATTTCTCTCTGTGCATGTTTTCATTTATTAGAAATCAGCTACATGTAATAAAATATAGCTGCTTTTAGTCATGCCTGTAAATGTTTTCAAAAACTAAACCAAAACCTGCTTTTGTCTTTTTATTGCTGCCCACAGTAAAGGAGAGGTATGCTGCTGTTTTGCGCGTTAAATAAATCTGCACGTTAATTAATGTTATTGATTTCTGAATGATCGGATGAACGCAAACAGAAGCTACCGACACTTGTCTTCCGTGTCCATGTCATCTGCAGTGAGATGGAAGAGGAGATGGAGTTCCAGGAGTTCAAGCGCTCTTACATGAAGGGCATGATCGATGATGAGGATGAAGAGGGAAATGTGTCCGGTGGTGATGACATGGGGCCCAAAGAGAAGTAGATGAGAGTCGGAGAGAAGCAACTTGAGAGAGGAAAGGCTGATTTAAGGACCGTGTGTGTGATTCTGCATGTTGTAATGACACCAGACGTACTCGACCAGGTCCACTAACGGCAGGAACCAGGTCCACTTCATTAAAAAGTTGAAGTCTGGCACATCTTGGATCACAAACTGGTGGAAAGGTGGACATGATCACCTGTGACGTACCTGATTTAAAAAACATATGTTTGGATTTGTTGGCTGGTTTTAGAGGAGTGTTGCGTTTAGTGACATCTAGTGGTCAGGTTGCAGATTGCAACCAAATGAAGGCCCAGATTTGTTTTACCTCAGCATTTGCGAGCTAACATGCTAAAAACACTCACATGGTTCTTTAAATAGCACAAATGATGAATCCTGGTTAGCTCATTGGATTTTCATGCTTTTTTCAGTGACACAGCTACAAGAGAAGTAGTTAAGCTACCGGTATACATGCAGTATGGTTTAAATGAAATATAGATATATTAAATGTAATATTGTCCACAGGGTACTAGACAAAGCCTTTCCCTCTTTGTGTGTTCAGTCCTGTGAAAATCCAGTTGTTTTTGTTAGTTTTATGTTTTAGAGGACATGCGATGTAAAATATAATGACTCAAAATGAAGACAATAAGGACGGGTCCTCTGGAGTTAGATTGCTGTCATCAGTAGAGCATTACATGATTCAAACCAGGAATCCAAATCAGGTCAGAATGTTGTGAGGAATCCTGCTCACAGTGAGAAAAACAAGTTTGTTTCGTAAAGTGTTCATGTTTATTCAGAATGCATTAAATTTGCTGCACTGCCTCACACCAGGTTTGTGTCATAGTCGATTTCACATTTTTCTCTCATACACTTAATTTACCAAGATTTCTCTCAGGATCAATAAAAGTATTTATTTATCTATCTTCTAACACTTTGTAATCAGACCGTGAACACGTGCGTGCGTGGTTTTAGCTCGCATACCTCGAGCCCACATAGCTAGCTGAGTCGGCTCAAAAAAAAAAAAAAAAAAAGGTTTGAATATCGGCTGAACAAATTCCAGGATGTGAAACTGAACATTTTTTTAATTATTTAAATTCACAGGTAACAATCCATACTGCTCATTCTGGAGGTACGGTGGTAGCTAACCCATTAGCTCATCTGGTAGCTAACGTGCAATAGCTGTCTTTACAAGACATTTCCTCCATGTCATCACCCCCTCGTCTCTCTCCAGCTTTCATTGCCTAACAAAACAGAAATTCTAAATTCTTCATAGAGAAAGTGCATTTGTTTAAAATTCAATATCAGGTTTTATGTGCGCAGCGAGCTCAGTGATCCAATCAGAGATCAGGTGAACATTTTGATCTATTTTTCAAGATTGTGCGTAAGTTTATACCTCATGTTTATAGCTCACTTCATTTAGGGTGTGTCCAACTCTCTTTTGCTTTTTCAGCAGTGCATAATCTGGTTATAAAGAAAAGTGCGAGACACATCCCCGTGTGTCTAATAAGTCGAATTACACCAATCATATAGTCTCCAGATCCATCGGGAAACTTATCAGTCTGATTTATAGCTGATGGGATGTGGGAGTCTGAACAAAAGCCATCAATAATGTGGAAAATATTAGGCAAAGACCTGCAGCGATCCCCCACCACAGAAACACCCGCACTCCAGGTTCATACAGTGAAATAGCTAAGAAAACATCCTGAGGCACTGCCGAAGGTGTCATCAACGTCCATGAATTGGCGATTGATCGCCAACCGCAACTAACGGAACGACACCATCGGAATTCAGTATTAATATTAGTATGACTGATTGAGAATGACTGGGGTGATTGATAAAGATAGTTTACATGGATTTATTATAGCGGTGCAGCTTCAGAGGACTGCCTGAACTAGCTTGCAAGCCTCACACTGTGTCTGGTTGGCTTGTTTAAAAAAATATCATTTCATTATACAACAGTGAGCAGCTACACTACTGCGCAAAATTTAGAAAGAAGAAACCCCCCTTGAAAACCTGCAGTTATAAAAACACTGTTGTGTGTTTGATTGTGTGGGTGTGTCACTACAACTGGCTGGTTGGACTCTTCTATGGTGTCCCACTCCAGGTGTAATTGTCAGTATTTGATTCATGGTAAGGCGCACTCAGATCTCGTCTCTCAATTAAATCGCAGTTGTCGGGGTGCAGCAGGTACCCGGTGAATGTGCTTTTGCTCTCGTCGTCTGTGTACATGCCGTTGTTTGCCAAATCCTTGACTTGCAGCCACACCCGATCTCCCATGTAGAGGTGGAGTACCACAGTTTGGCTGGTGGTGGCCCCGGCGGTTGTCTCGGTGTTTATGACTACAGGTTTGAAATTGTGGAACATGCCAACCTTAAGAACCTTTTCTCTGACTGCTAGGTAGAAGCCAAGGACGTACGTGCCGTTGGCGGGGGCTGTGTACATGCCCATGGCTGGATTGAAGTGCCCCTGTGGGTTGGTAATGACATGTGGGAAAGGTACGGGATAATTGTGAAGTGGAAACGAGTCAACGATACATGCGGAGAATGCCGATTGGATGACTGGGGAGCAAGGCCCAGGTAAACCAGTGTAACCCATGTCACCATCGTTACCTTTAAGCCCCATGGCGCCTTCAGCTCCATGTTCACCAGTGGTACCCTTGTCCCCTTTAGCCCCCTGTTCTCCCATTGCCCCATCAGTCCCATGTTCCCCATCTATGCACTCGCAAACCCCTTGTTCACCTTGATCACCCTTATAGCCCATCATCCCAGGGTCACCTTTTATACCCATGTCACCCATGTCACCCTTATAACCTTTGGGTCCCATCTTTCCCGGGACCCCAGGCAAACCTTGAGCACCAGCTGATCCCGGGGGGCCTTGTGGACCCAGTGGACCATGGGCGTAGTCACAGGAGGCAGGGCATGTCCCAGCTTCTCCTTGAGGACCCGGTACACCTGCATATCCTAACATTCCTCTGTCTGCTTTTTCTCCTGGAAACACATTGAGAATATTTTAATTGCATTTTCATAAAAGTCCAGCGGCAAATAATTTAGCCATCAAACATTTTTGCCTCTTCTGTTAGTGTCAATGATAGCCAAATTGTTCTAGTTTAAGATTTTAAAAAAAGATTAGGTTGCACTTCTAATATTGCTTGTTTCTGACTCTAAGTTTCACCTTGTTCTTATTATTGTGCAAATGCTAATAAACTCCCCCCGATCGTCATGACCCTTGACATTGTTAGACAAACCTTTATAGCCTCGTCCACCCTTCGCCCCAATGAAACCAGCCGCTCCAAGCTGTCCTTTGTCCCCCAAATCTCCTTTCTGGCCTGTAAAAAAGAAAGATATAAATGAACACAGACGGCAGGACGGCACGACCTGTGTTAACACGCAACAAGTAAAGTTCCGGATGGAGTTCAGTTTCATCTTTCGATTGTCATCCCAACGAACAACGGCCTCATCCAACCCGAGCACAACTTCTGCCCATCACCCTTTGTTGTTGGAGGTGCATTAAACTCGGAACTGCTTTTCAACTCACCCTTCGTCCCAGGAGAGCCTGTGAATCCTCGACGACCTCTGAATCCTGTCAATCCGCGTCTCCCAGGACTCCCGGCATCACCTGATCAGACGTTACGGTCAAGGTTAGTCAAAAGCTTCACATCACAGTCCCAAGTTCTCTGGGAAGAAGTGAAGATGAGCTCTCTCATTTTTACACACTTAAAGAACAAATGTGGAAATAATTATCAGAATTACAGTCTAATAAAATAATAATTTCTACAGTTATCTCTCCTACCTCATGGGGGGGGTTACATTCCAGACCCACCTGAGAAATAGGAATTTCCTCGTATATATTTATACGTAATATTTAATATTCAATATATATTTAGAAGATAGCTGAAGCCTCGAAGTAGGATGGTCACTGTAGTTGTATTCTAAATTATATATATATATATATATAAGTGTAAAGAGCTATGAGAGATTTTATTTTCGCAGGTTATTCTAAAATATGCTATTAACATTTAAACAAGTAGTAGATGTACAAACCTGGATAGCCCCGGTCTCCCCGGTCTCCTTCGGGCCCAACGTAGCCCTTACAGTATGAGCAGAGGCAGTAAACAGGAAAGTGGTGAATATGTGTCGGGGCGTCTTCGTTCATCAGCATGTCACACATTGCCATGTCAGGAAGGTTCCCCATGGACGGGTCGGGCACGTGGAACGATCGCACCGGGACGATGTTGTTGATGTCGTTGATGTCGTTGATGTTGCTGATGTTGTGGATCGTCGTGGAGTCAGTCATTTGGGACGGCTTCGTCGTGACTCGACCCATCATGGCTGAGCAGAGGGAGGAGAGGACAAGCAGTTGGAGCAGCCTCGATGACATCTGGAGGAAGACAAGGACGATGGACCCAACGAGGTAATGTTAAGAACCGGGCGGGGGAGGGGGTTTCCTGTAAACTATTTATAACTTTCAGGAATTCTGTAGAACCAGATGAGACGTCTTCGTCTTTATGTAATCTGACATAACGTTGACTTTACATCCTAAAAGGAGCTGTTTTACGGTCGGACCAGAATTTACCAGCAAAAACTCGAGTTCTACAACGATGCTTCTCTGATTGGCTGATCATTAACTAGCGTTTTTAACTACCGCCCTATCCTGTGTCCTCCACTCTTGTGAAGTAAATAACATTAACGTGATTTTTTTTCGTGCTCCATTAGTTTTCCAGAAAAGATTGAAAAGCAAAACTCGATTGCGATCCATCCTTAAACAAAATCCTCAGGGAGTTTTGGGAAAGACTCACCGCTCCGTTCGGTTTGTGCATCCGCCGCCGGTGAAGGACCTTATGGGGAGATGAGCCGGATCAAGGGATCCATTTATAAACCTCGCGGGAAACAAAACTTCTTTCAGCTCTGTCTCACCTGCCAGGCCGCCAGACAAAGGCTGGGGGTGAGGGCGAGGGGAGAGGAGGGAGGGAGGAGAGGAATGTCTCCATTGTCCCGCAGGAGGAGGACTCGTTCTCTCGCATGAGACGTGACCTCCTTCAACGTGAAATATTAGTTTATCTCTCCATCGCTCTCCACCCTCCTCCTTTAACAGGAAAGTATTTAATGTTCCACTTCTTCATTCATCTGGTAGGTTGAGCATTATTAACTTTTAGGACAGTATCAGTACCTGGAATTCAGTACCCATTGTCCAACTTTACCAAAAACATGTCGTTTTAGTGTGAACCCAAACACTCAGATTGTGAACACATTATCGGACCAAATAAAAGTGGAGAGAAGAAGAAGAGGCCGCACCATCGCCTGTTTCACTGTTGTCAGTACCGCAGTGACCGAATGCTACAATATTTACCTGGAAATAGTACACAGTTTACACACTCTTGGTTTCAGACGTAGTCAACTCTCACGGATTGTTGGTAGCTATAGAGCAGGGGTCCCCAAACTTTTTCCTGTGAGGGCCACATCACTTTTCCCTTCTCTGAACTCAGTCTCTCTCCAGCATTATCACGAAGTGCAGAGGCAAAGAACGACTGGATCAATCAGCTGATCCAATACAGCTGCAGAAGACCAAACAACAAACCTCAAATTCTTGTAAAAAGCCTGAGCGCTGCACGCCTTGGTTTCGAACCCAGGATCCTCCAGCAGGGAGTCAAGTGCACTACCCACTACACCACCTAGATGTTACCCCATCAGACATTAGGATAAATAGACAGTAGCATTGTTGACTTTAGACCAGAGGCACTGGTTTTGAATCCAGTACGACATCACCTGGTCTGAGACACGCCCACTCCACATAACACAAAAGGAAAAAGCACAACATAACAACACAACAACACAGCAACACAGAACAACACAACAACACGCTGTGGTCTGAGAACACCTCAGGTTTCCTCACCTATACGGTGGCGTAGTCGGTAGGGTTGCCGGTCTACTGCCAGAGGAACTGGGTTCGCATCCAACTGCGGGAGTGGGGGTGGAGTAGGGGCGGCAGGGTAGGCCCAGGGCCTTACCTGGGCGGAGTGAACTGGACCACTGGTCCACTCCACTCCGCTCAGGTGTGCCCTGGACCTACCCTGTTGCCCCTGCTCCATCTCATTCCCGTAGTGGGATTCGATACCAGGGCCATTTTGCCCCCCTCAACAATGCTGCCAACCATGCCACCGTGGAGGTGAGGAAACCTGCCCTGTTATTACAAAGTAATTACTATGTAATAAGTTGATATTACAGAACACCGGAACATTAACTTATGTGACCATCATTAAAAATAAAAGGGAGGCGACTCATGTTGTATGGAAAGGAAAACAAGTAAATTTTATTTTGGGTCTCTGGTATTGTTCAGGGGGCCGGGCCAAATGTGGAAATGGGCCGGATCCGGCCCGCGGGCCATAGTTTGGGGACCCCTGCTATAGAGGCTGCATGTTGGTGTCATGGTTAGCGCAGTCGCCTCACAGCAAAAATATTGTCAGTTACCCAAGTCTGCCAGCCCAGCCACCTGGGTTAATGGCGTTAGCTGCTTGTAACTAATAAGTTGCCGCACGCAAGAAGGTCGAACTAAATACCTCAATAAGGAGGTATAAAAACGTGTTGCTTCTGACGGTATTTATTGCAGTATTATCAGGTCATGTGTTCAAAGAGCTCGGTAATCTGAGTCTGTGGACAATCCTCACAATGAGCAGCCTACTTTTAGCTTGGACACATTTAAGCGCAGAGGACAATGGACGCATTCTGTCACGCCTGGTGGGAACATCTGATGCAGAGAAAAGTCGAAAGACAATCCCGAAACATCGTGTTTGCAGTTTTTGACACATGATCGCTCTCTTTAAATGCTCATTAATTTTTACTTCAGTAAAGTTCTGAATGTCAAGATGGGTTTTTTTCCCTGAGACAAGTGCATACATCGTAATTTACCGATATTCAATAACTGATCAGAATAGCTTTTCTGTAGTTTATATTGATCAATATTTATTTAGACTTTTTAATGAAATGACTCAAAAACACCTTAAATCAGCATCAAACCGGTCAAACGATCCCGTCTATGGAAGAAAAGAAAAAAACAGGAATCTGGTTCAGGCATGAAGCAGCAGGCCGGATCTGGACCACCATCACCAAACGACGAACTCGAGTCATCCCTGGAACCAGAAACGCCTCCTTTATGCTCCAGTTTGTATCCTGATGAATCAAAACAGCTGAAGACACAAAGGAAAGCCAAGCCTAACAAGGCACAAAAGAAAAGAGTGAGATGAATAGTTAACCTTGATAAGTGTCCAGGTTGCCACCGCCGGCGGCCCTCAGCGACGCCCGGAGAATTTCACACCTGTACCTGTTCACAGGGAACGACTGGAGCGCTCCCATCTGAGGCCAGCTGAGTGCAATGCTAATTTATGTTAGCATATGTTAGCTTAGGCCTACTCTAGAAAAGAGAGGAATGACGATAAGCATTTCATTTCAACCAATCTCCACCAGGTGGCGGCACTGTGCATTAGAAGCACTCAACACAGTTGTGTGTTCACAGACAACCGGAGCGTGGACGGAAGCCTACCCGGTTCATGTTGCTTGTGCGAGTTAACAGTCCTGTGGTGATTTTGTGAAAGTAAAGTCATGAAAAGTACATTTAAAGCTAATGCTAGCAGCTGGACACGTGTTCAGATGGAATAAATGCACGTTCCTCATCGATGATCAGGGTAATCCCCGAGGTCCTTCATCCCCGAGATGCCGTCGGAGAAGCCGGTGTCAGGAAGAACCTTTTATGGGGCTTTGGTTTGCAGAGGTGATTGGGTGGGGGGTTAAAGGGGGGGGAGGTCTGTGCTTTGGCAGACGGCATTCAGACTGTGGACTCTCAGTCAACACTGGCGGTTAGTCATTAACACGCCCGAAACAGAACAAACCATCTCCTCCGTCCACCACATCCATTCGTTACGGGTAAGTACCGAAACTCGGCGGAATCCGTTCTGTGGGTTTGTGACGTTTTCAGGTCGGCGTGCGAAGACCCTCTTGGTCGGGGCATGGGGGGGTCAAAGGTCGACGTTTCTCTGAATTTAACTAAATGATGTGATTCCTCCTCCAGACTTCATCTTTATAATCCTGCTCTAATCCGGTGAGTCACGTAAACCATCCTGGATTGGGAGTACAGATGATTGTCAGTGTTTCTCCGAGGCGAGGAGATGATTGGCTGTCTTCTCATTGGCTGCAGGTTTGCCCAAGGCTATGTCCCGCCTCATCCTCTGCGCGTCCGTCGTGGTTACTCTGTGGGCGGCGTCTGGACTCAGCCTGTCGGGTGGGTGAGCCTGGATGCTAGTGTAGCATCACAAGCTAACACGACTTTAGTTGATTTCACTTCGAAGGGAGTGACCTCATGGCTGGTTCTTAACCAGAGGTCGACTGATGAATTTCTGCGTAATTCATTTTTAAAACATTCTAATTACCCCAATGAAACATGACCACGGTGACTAATTGAGACATGCTATGCTAGCTTCCAGACCTGAAGGTGGGTAAAACAATCTATTTTACCCCAACCAACAACCGCACGGTTTCGCCAACGTCACTTCTTCAGCTTATTTTTTTGTTCGCGTCTGTTCTAACTTGTTTGTTTGCTCGTCCAGTGTTCTCAGAACCTCCGGAGGCTCACATGCTGCTTCGCTCTCGTCGGGCCAACTCCTTCCTCGAGGAGCTCAAACCCGGATCAATGGAGCGAGAATGTGTGGAGGAGAAATGTAACTTTGAAGAAGCCAGAGAGATTCTCCAAACCAGGGAAGCTACAGTACGATAGATACAGTACACACATTCATATATATATATATATATATATATACACACATGTGTATACAGTATTTGGAGGCAGGTATGACGGGAATGGGAAGGATTGTTGCTGTGGTTCCAGAGGAGGTCAAGTTTCGTCTCTTCTTTTTGTGTGTTTGCAGCTGGAGTTCTGGACGGTGTACACAGGTACGAAAACCTGAAGCGGTTTCATTCACATCAGAAAGTCTCTCTAGTCTCTGAAAATAAAAAACAAGGAGAAGAAATGAGTTTAAAGAGCTTTTTGTTGGACGTTTGTCGACTTGATGTCGGCAGAGCGATCCGCCAGTTGTCATTACATTTTGCCGATATCTCTTGTGTGGAGATGCCTCCAGATGCAGAGCATTGTGGGTAACGTAGTCATTGCTAAGCTTGCTGCGTTGCAGATGGGAACCAGTGCCACTCCAACATGTGTCTTCATGGAGCCTGTGTGGATTTGTACCGAGCCTACGCCTGCCGCTGTCGCCCTGGATACGAGGGCAAATACTGTGATCAGCGTGAGTCTGGACGGATCAGCTGACGCCGACCGTCTTCTTCTGCTAGCATAGCAAACCACTGTCATTAAAGCTAAAGAGCTAACTCAACCAACCGAGAAACAATGACATTTAACCAGCCAACAAATCAGCCACACAAGTGCGATCGATACGAATGTGAATGCTAAAGCTATCCCCCGTGTGGCGCTGTCGTTCAGCTCAAGCCGCCACCAACTGCTCTGTGGATTACGGCGGTTGTGACCACGTGTGTTCGGAGAGCGAGGACGGCCAGACGAGGAGCTGCAGCTGCTTGAGAGGTTACAAACTACACGACGACTCCAGGAAGTGCGTACCGAAAGGTGAGAAATACTTTAAAACACCTCTGGAAATACGTAGATTTGGTTTTTTTTCCCCCTCCACCGCTGATGTTCCGGGAGTTTGCTTTGACATCGTCTCTGAACTGCTTTCCCTGGCAGGTGCCTCGTCCTGCGGCCAGCTGCTGATTGGCCGTTCGTCCTACACCAAACCGATGGACGGTCTGTTGCCCTGGATGGTGGGAGGGGAGGTGGGGAAGAAGGGAGAGAGTCCCTGGCAGGTAGCGTTCACCGTTCCGATGAGAGACTCGTAACTGTTTAGCACCGTTAGCCGTCGAAAGGGACTCAAAGGGACGTCCCCCCCCCCCCAACGTGAAACTACAGGAGCCTTGACATAATGTTTGTTTGTTTGCAGGCTCTGTTGCTGAACTCCAGAGGACGTTTTCACTGTGGAGGCGTCCTCATTGATGAGAGCTGGGTCCTGACCGCCGCTCACTGTCTGGACAACAACCTGCGGTTCAGAGTGCGCCTGGGTGAGTTCTCGCTCCGCCCCCCCCCCCCCCCCCCCACACGAACACTGACGAGACGTTCAAATCTAATAAGGTTTGTCATGATGTCTGAATTTTAAACGAGGATCCCCGACGCGGATTCTTAAAAAGGGAAGATTAACGTAGAAACGAACCCCCCCCCCCTCAGGCGACTACGAGCGTCTCAGAGCCGAAGGCACCGAAGTGACCCTGAAGGTCCTCAGAACCTTCAAACACCCCGACTACGACAGCAGGACGGTGAACAACGACATCGCCCTGCTGCGTCTGGAGAACCCCGCCCCTTTCTCAGAGTACATCCTGCCCATTTGCCTGCCAGAACCGCAGATGGCCGAACGGGTGCTGCACCTGAACGGCACCGCCACCGTGGTGACCGGCTGGGGCAAAGACGATCTGGACAGCTCGCAGTTCAGCTCGGCGCTCAACCTCATCAAGGTCCCGCTGGTCGGTCAGGACGTCTGCACCGACCAGATGTCCAACAACATCTCCGACAATGTCCTCTGCGCCGGCATACTGGGACAGAAAACCGACGCCTGCGAGGGGGACAGCGGCGGACCAATGGTCACGCTGTACAGGGACACCTGGTTTCTGATTGGTCTGGTGTCCTGGGGCGAGGGCTGTGGCAGAGAGGACAAACTGGGCATCTACACCAAGGTGTCCAACTACAACGAGTGGATCAGTAGAGTGCGTGAAGACTGGGACAAACGTCCCCCAGAAGCTCAAAGCGTCTGAATCAGCTCAGTCCAGTCTGGCCCGGTAAACCCGCATCCACGGATGTTAGCACACTTTCTAAATAAACAGATTCTGTCCCAAGACGCTTCTATTTCCTTCTTCCTCGTCTGTCATCGCCGCTTTTTATAGACAATGCAAGGATTGTGTCTTTCTGCACTTTGAAAGCACGACATTCGTTTAGCATTCCCATGATCTCGCCATCTAAATGACGATTCGCTGCCATCTCAGAGGCGGGAAAATGTTGCTCATGCCGTCAGGTTGCAATGGTCCCGCCTCCAACTGGGCGTGTCTTATCATTTTTTGCAAAAAAAAAAACAGCACAAAAATTCTAGCGTCAAACAACACATCATAGGAAATATCATCTCACTGGTCTCTGACAGTTTTATTGATTTTGTCAGTGTGAATTTGAGCCGACGCGTTCGGCAAATATTGACAACTGTGAGCTGAACTCGAATCAGCTGGAAAGACAAGACAACGAAAGATAGCTCGGATACAGAGACAACTTATTTACTCTAAATAGCAGCCAACGTTCCCTGTTTAAGAACAGCTTTGAGTTAAACCTAGCAACATAAGGCGACTACCGAGTCCAGAGATCACGTTCCATCCGGCAGACCCGGTTTGTCGTCTTCTACCTCATTTGTTTCTATGGAAATGCTTCCATCTAGAGGCGAGGGGGTGGAACTACAGCAACAATAATTATAAAGACTCTGAAACACATTTTAACTTCTAGCCGGTGAAACAGACACTCCCAGAGATGTTCACGAAACACAGAAACATTAGAACCCTTTACGCAGGACGGTCTGAACGTTTCGGGCAAAGGACATCCGGCCGCTCGTCTGTCCCGTCTGTCCGTCCTTCCGTCTTGCCCTCATGTCTTCTTCAGTTCCTGCTCGTATCTCTGCAGCTGAGACAGGAAGCCCGGGTTCGGGTCGATCACCTGACGAGCCGTCTTCACCTTCTGAGAACGGAAACAGTAAATGTTACTGCACACGTATCAACTTTAGCCCCCTAGGTCGCCTTTGCGACCGCACCGGTCTGTTGTTGTTGTTGTTGTTGTTTACGCCGTCCCGACACCTGGCCGAGCCTTCCGGTGCTCACCTGTAGCGCGTCCTTCATCGTCATTTGCCGGTGTTTTATCAGGTAGGCGACGCAGATGGCGGCGGAGCGGCTGCGTCCGTTCTTGCAGTAGACGAGGCTGCGGCCTCCGCGGCCCGCCTCCTCCCGGATGGCGTCGGCGCAGCGGTCGAAGTGGCCGTAGAGGTCCTCGCCCGGCCGGTCGAAGACCGGGATGCGCAGCCTCTTGACGGCGGAGGCGGAGGGGAAAGGCTGCCGCTGAGACACGTTGATGCAGAGCGTCACCGCCCCCTGCTGGATGAGGTCGTCGCTGCAGGCTGAACGGGCGTTGCTGATCAACAGAGCCTTGGTGACCTCACAGAGCTGCAGCATTCTAGAGAGGACTGACCCTCACAGGTCCCGTAGTCAGGCACTGCGGCTGGTCAGAGAGCGCAGCGAATCAATTTATTTGTTAAAAAAAAAAAATTAAGTCCGCTAAACAACCATTTAAGAATTAATTCAAATCTACAGATATATTTCAGGGACTTGGCAAATAAATTCTCCCTTGTTAAAATTATGATAAACAAACATTTCCCTTTTGCACCTTCTCTGACGTGAAGTTTTATTGTTTCTTGTCACTGAATCTAGAGACATCTCAGATATTTTGTGGAGCTCCGTCAGATGAAAGAGATAATTAATGTCTCGGATGACGTCATAAGTTTTTTATCTTTTTTCCTGGGGATGGACCCCCACACTCAGATCAATATCTAATGAGGAGGCAGCGGCCCCTGAACGCAGTGAACTCTGTTTACATGGAATGGAAATGGAACGTGACCTGGACGCGTGCTTCTACAGCGACATTGCTAAGTGTTGGACTCGCAGCAGCTGTCACAGCTTCAGACTGAAAATATTTTTATTTGTGCTTCTACAGCTAGCATGCAAATAACAGAAGAGGGACCAATCTAACCATAAAAAAAACTACTTTAATCTGCTAATATGGATAAAAGAAAAACCTGAACGCATCAAGGACAGGTTGACTCACCTGCTTGTCTCTTCCAGATCGCGCGCTCTTACTTAACGTGGATTTTTGGATTATAGAATTTGGTCCTTGCTTGATCCGGTCTCGTGACCCCCCAAAAAATCACCCCGGATATATTTACGGACAGCTGCTATCCTCTGGGTCCTAGTGCCGGACGGACAAGCATTAAGATTCTTTAAAGTAAAAGCATGATAACTGCAATTAAACTACAAAGAACTCTGATGTTTTAGTCTCCTCTGAAGGAAGTGAAAGCAGAGAATGGACGATGCTTATGAACAACAGAACAATCCAGAAAAAAAGTGAAGCAACTGATTTTTATTGTCGGTTTGAAAACGTATCACTCATGCAAACAGCGATGTTGAAGCCGCACATCGTTTATTAGCAAAAAGAAGAAGTGGAGGAAGTGAACCGTTTCTGTACAGGTCAAATATTCTACAATATATACTATATACAACTGCAATACAATCATTTCATCAGTACAGCAGTCACGAAGCAAAACTTCAAGTCTGTTACAGCGCCGTCGTTCCTGATTCGTCGGGGAGGCCGACCAGTTTCCTCACTGATAATGATGATGCTACGCTAATGCGCCCGCTTCTTCCTCAAAGTGCTGAGTCATGCCTTTGTTCACCACGGCAGAAAAATAAACCTCACAGTTGGAAAAAGTCACTTTTTAAGACTTTTAAGAAATCGTCCCAACTGCAAAAATAACAAAAGATTTTGAGCATTTTTGTTGAATATTTGAGAAGGTAAAACACAAAAGATTTTAAGGCAACAAATGTGTGAACTGACAATAACTTGAATTTTTGGAGGTTTGCCAATTCATGCTTTCGCATAAGGTGTGCGATAAAGTTAGCTTAGCGTAGCACAGAGGTTTTAGAAGTGGGTTCAATTATCTGTTCCATACTAGGTTGGTTCCAGCTGTTTATGCTAAGCTAACCGAAGAACAATCTGAACATCTAACTCCAGAAGCAAAATATGCACATTTTACAAACTTAAAACGGATGCTTAATAATTATACAAGTCACAAAGGAGGCATAGAAATTGGCTGCAGAGGTTGTTAATGGCATCCAATCACAGTTTGAGGATCTTCTAAGGATGGTTTTATAGTTCAAATCCAAACGCACAACTTCTCAATAGAACAAATATGCTTCAGAAACAAAAACTGAATGTCAGCCGAGTACAAAAAAACCGTTGTTAAAGCACACATTCAAACTAAAAATAGGACTTTTTGTCTTTCTGTTCTTCGACAGAATTATCTCTCATTAATAGTCGGTGTAGTTCATCCTCCACAACAGCAGGTGGCGTAAAACCCCTTCTGTACACCGTCCAAACCACCAGCGTTATAATGCAGTGTGTCAGGGCAGGTGTTTGAAGTTTTGCAACTACATGTAAACAATGAAATCACAAGATAACAATCATTTAGCGCCAACATGCTAACTGATCTGCACAGAGCACAATAATCTCCTGGGCTGCACACTGTCTTCATAAATTGTGTTTAATTCTGCTTTCAATTAGCTGCTAAATGCTACTGGTTGTTAGCTGCTTCAAGCTGCTAATTGCTACTAGCTGCTTTTTGTTTTTAATCGTCCAGCCGTTGTTAAAGTGTCACACTTTCATCTCGTCCTGTAGCAACTATTTTTATGTACTCTCCATGACAGAAATCATTTCAGTTTGATTTAACGACACGTTTCGTGCTTGCTAAAGAAAGGAGATTTAATAATAGGGAGAAAGAAAATCAACGTAAAACCCAGATACCAGCAGCAGGTTGTTTTAAAGCTGCATCCTCTCCTCTGGTTTCAGTCTGGAAGACATTTTTGGGACAACTTTGGGAACTAAAAAAAAAAATCACAGGAGTTCAGGGCTGTCCACATACATTTGGCCATTGGCTATAGCTAGTTTCATTAGCGTTCACTCTCAGAGCATCTAGAAATCAGGTCCATATTGTCAGCAGCTCGTTGCACGTACATGGAGTCATCAGGCTAATTGTGTAGTCACGTGGCTAAAGGTCATACTTTATGCCGACGATGCAACAGTCTACGTACGAGTCAGTTGAGCTGAGAAGAAAACACTTCAAATAATGACTTTTATTTAACAGACGATGGCAGTTTACTGATGCTGAGAGCGGCGCCGTTCCACGAGGACGTCATTGTCAAATCCGGTTCCTACGTTTGCCCCGCTTTGCGTCCCATTTATTGACCGAAAGGTATATATTTATCATGGGGAAATGTTATTTTCTTTTGACTAACTGACCTGTAAACTCTCTTAGACTCAGGAGGATGCTTTACGCGCTGCTGAGATTAAGACTCGCGGGATTCTACATCTACAGCGGACGTTAGCGCACCGGCAGCGAGAGAGTCGGGCATCTGAGAGCAGGGATCGCATCCCATCGGAACACATTTACCAAACGTCACCTAACTGAAAAGGCTAAAATTATTTCTGTCCGAAGCAGAGGTCAATCAAATGTTGTGTTTGTTATTTACTGCATTGCAACAAGTCCAGTCCAGTCACGTGGACGGGCCTCAAATCGGGTTCCTCATCATCATCATCATCATCAGCTCACGCTCAGTCATGCAGCGAAGACAAACAAACATAACGATAAGCTTTCGGATCTGACCTGAGGCGGTATGACCCCGTGCTGGCAGTGATTGGTGATCAGGAGTGATCCATGGGTTCGGTGGTGTTGCTCTGCTCAGCATCCTGGCTCTCCATATCCTCCAGTTCTTCCGACTTGTCATCGGATTTGCTCGTCGTCGCCGCGCTTCCTGTGGTGGGAGGTTTGAGGTTGACCGCGGATGTCGATTGGCCCGCGGTCGTCTTTGCTCCGCCCGTTTCCTCCCGACTGGGGGAGGAGCTCTGCTGCTCTCTGAGGTGGCGCTCCATGGAAGCCTGGATGGAGGACACCATTTCCTGCAGCTTCTTCCGCTGCTGCTCCATCAGGGTCGGGTCCAGGCCGCGACCGTCCTTCATGGTGACGAAGCCCGGAGCCATGCGTACGAGCTCCCTGGTGGTGTCCTCTGGGATGTCCGACAGGTCCGGGGGTCCTCGGGACACACTGGTGCTTAGATCCACGCCGCTGCTGTGCTGGCGCGTAATAGGCCGGTGTTCCGCGGGGGAGGAGCCGCCGGCACTGCCCAGAGAGTGGCCTTTACCCTGGAAGGCGGTGACGCTTTGCAGCTGCTCCTTCTTCCGCACGGCGCCGCCGCTTCCCAGTCGAAATACGCCGTGGGACGGACTCCCCTCTCTGCTGCCCCTGGTGGAAGCCTCGGTGCGTTGCTGGACCAGAGTTTCCTTCACCAAGTCCTCCACATCAGGGCCGACGGGGAAGTGACCGGCGGTGTCCACACAGAGCTCCAGACGCTCCTCCGCTGCGTTGTAAACGAACGTCTTCCCCGTCAGGCGAGGCAGCGTGCAGTGTTTCCCGTCCATCAGGCCTGAGAGAGGGAACGAACAAGATCAGCTGTCCAGACACGCTACAGAACGTCCTACTAGAACCGTGTAACAACCCAGAGAACGTCCTACTAGAACCGTGTAACAACCCAGAGAACGTCCTACTAGAACCGTGTAACAAACCAGAGAACGTCCTACTAGAACCGCGTAACAACCCAGAGAACGTCCTACTAGAACCGTGTAACAACCCAGAGAACGTCCTACTAGAACCGTGTAACAAACCAGAGAACGTCCTACTAGAACCGTGTAACAACCCAGAGAACGTCCTACTAGAACCGCGTAACAACCCAGAGAACGTCCTACTAGAACCGTGTAACAAACCAGAGAACGTCCTACTAGAACCGCGTAACAACCCAGAGAACGTCCTACTAGAACCGTGTAACAAACCAGAGAACGTCCTACTAGAACCGCGTAACAACCCAGAGAACGTCCTACTAGAACCGTGTAACAAACCAGAGAACGTCCTACTAGAACCGCGTAACAACCCAGAGAACGTCCTACTAGAACCGTGTAACAACCCAGAGAACGTCCTACTAGAACCGTGTAACAACCCAGAGAACGTCCTACTAGAACCGTGTCTGCAGGCTGCCAACAAGCCTCTCTGATGGTGTCGATTGCCCGTTTAGGTTCTTTAACGCGTGACAAATAGGGAAGAATGTGTTGCTAAGTTGCTAAGAACAAACTACAACAACCAGAACGCTTCACTACTGTGGGACTACGACAATCAGACGGCCAGCCCGTCGTCCCCGGCGTCACGGCGTACCCATGTCTTTCTTTACTATGTTGTAGAAGACGCCGCCCTGCTGGAATAGATGTGGTAGCTTCTTCGCGTAGGACCAGACATCCTCACCTGGAAGAGAAGCACCGAAAATAATCAATAGTTTCGGCCTCAGTCGAGCCAATATGGCGAGGAGGCGGGGCCACACTCACCCATCAAAGTCGCCAGGAGACACAGGGAGGACACCTCGAGGTCGATGCTCTCCTGGAGCTCCCGGCGGCTCGTCCTTCCGGACGTCACGGCGTCTTCGCTCTTCACCGCGTGCGAACTGGAGGCCCGCGGGACGGAGGAGGCGGGGCTCCTCTCCCCGGGGGCGCGCAGGATCTCCACCGTCACCCTGTCGCCGTGCTGCAGCGCCACGGGCTCATTCTCCTCGCCGTCCTTCGGGGGCGCCAGCTCTTTGGGGGGGAAGCCGTAGCGGATGCACTGCTGCGCCGGCGGGACGCCGAACTGGCCGGCGACGCCCCTCTGCAGCTCCCGGAAGGTCGTCCGGGCCTGCAGGGTCAGCGTGGCCTGCCTGCCGTCGCTGGTGGTCACGCGGATCTTCTTCTCCTTGTTGGACGAGGAGGGGGATTTGGTGGGCGTGGCCGGCGCTGAGGAGGACGAGGACGTCTCCGGCGACCCGCCGGGGGGGGACGTCCGGCCGTGTCCCTTCTGCTCCCGCTTCAGCTGGTCCGTCCGCCGCTTCTGAGCGACGACGGCGTGCTCGCTGATGCTCTGTCGGACGCCGCGCTCCGCCCGGCTCATCGTCAGCTCCTCCTTGTGGAGCGTCTTCGCCTTCTGCCCGGTCAGGATGATCTTCGTGGGCGGCGCCTCCGCGACGTCGGAGAGGCGCTGGACGTGGGCGCCGTCGACGGACACCGGGTTGTACTCGCCCGGGTTCTTCTTGGCGGTGTGATGCAGGATGGTGGCGACGACTTTCTGCACCAGGATCTCGCTCCCGAACTCGCCCGGGAAGTGCTTGGTGACCAGCCTCATGGCCACGTCGTACACGTTGCTGTCCAGCGCCGGGTCCGCCTCGTACTGGAACCAGTACACGGTCTCCCTGACCACCCGGCCGCCCCACTCCAGCGTGATGGGGAACGCTTCGGGGAGGTTGTCGTACTCCCTGCCCTCCCAGAAATGCTTGAAGCCGCAGCCGCACTTCCCGCCGAGGGAGCGGGCGTTGGTCCGGTCGCCGTCCAGGTACGCCACGGAGCCGTCGCCGTGGACGTGGCGGACCGACGTGCCGTGGCACCAGTTGCAGGTGTTGAGGGAGCTGAGCTTTAAGTCCGGCACGAGGGCGTCCCTCTGGGGGTCGTAGGAGCAGACCACGTCGCTGAGGGGGAAGCTGTAGTTCTTGTCCGGCCGCAGCTGACCGTGAGTGGACTTCGCCAGGTTGTAGAGCTTCCCGCCGGCGACGAGCCACTCCGGCGGGACGTGGAGCTCGGAGAGGGCGCCGCAGATCAGGCAGCGGTGCAGCCGGTTCTCCGCCACGGACTTCCTCGCCGCTTCCGTCACTTCCTCGGGCTGGATCCCGATGACGCCGGTGCGCCGGTAGACGTACTGGTGCACGTCGGCCACCAGCGACGGGTGGATGCCGTGCTTCTCCATGAACACCTCCTCCATGGCGTTCACCAGCCGCATCAGATACTTGTCCTGCAAGCTGCGGTCGCCGCCGATCACGCAGCTGGCGTCCGCTTCCAGTTTGACGTACTTCCTGATCAGCTCCTGAGGGACGCCCCAGGCCTTCGGCAGCAGGCGGGCCGGCAGCTGCGGGAGGAGCGTGTCCTTGATCCCCACCAGGGGGATGTAGTGGTTCCGGCCGGAGCTGCTCCAGGCGATGCAGATGGGCTTGTTGAGCTCGCCGTCCCGCCCCCTGCACTGCTCCTCGGCCACCAGGCCGGGCAGAAAGGTGGCGGAGTAATCCCCGGAGCTCCTCATCCCGCTCAAGGAGTCCAGCAGGATTATGGGACGGTGGAGGACGTTAGCTAAGCCAAAAATGTGGATGTTGCGTAATCCGAGAGGCACGCCTTCCGGCGGGACGAAGAGCGGATCGCACTCGTTGATGATGTCCTCCCACTCGGCGACGTCGATGAAGTCGTGGAAGAGGGCCTTGTAGCGGCCCAGGTTCTGCTTGAAGTTCTGCTTGAGGTTCTCCCTCAGGGCGTGCCAGAACAGCTCCCTGCCCACCAGGGCTCTGGACACGGCGTGGACCAGGCAGTGGCCGTCTCCGTCGACGTGGACCGGGATGAGACACTCCCTGTCGCCGTTGGCCTTCTTCACCTCCTCCAGGGTGTCGTGGAGGTAGATCAGGCTTCCTGACCGGTCTTTTCCGTAGCCCATGGTGGAAACGTGATCCGGTTCGATCCGGAAGGCTCTGTCCCCCAAGAGCGAGCAGTCAAACATCTCCCCTTGGTTCATGTCCCTCAGCAGCTTGGCTTTGCCGGTCTGCTTGTCCATGCCGTACCGGGTGAGGACCGGGGACAGGAGCTTGCAGTGGTAGTTGGACAGCCCCATCACTTTGACCAGCTCCGTGCCTTTCTTGGGGGCCCCCGTGACGCCGAGCAGGGCGTTTCTGAGCAGATTGTGAAGCACAACATCCGGATCGGTCACCTCCTCTACACTTAGCAGGTTTTTCTGCTCGTGGCGTTGTCCACATTCCGTGCACTCGATGCTAATGGACCCGTAAGCGGGGAAGAATAGCCTCGCCTGGCATTTCGGGTCCGGGCAGGTACCGGACAGAATGCGCTTGTCTTTCTTCTTTGAGCTCTGCAGCAGCGACATGTCGGAGGAAAAAGACTGAAAGTGCGCGTCGGCCTCACGGGAACATGGTACTCACTCTCCGGCGAGGCTGTCAGGCGAGCTAGCTTAGCTAGTGAGAGCTATTTGCCAGAATAGCACAAGAACAACACGGAAGCGGCAGGGTTTTTTTTCCTCTAACAACAGACGACGCTCAACGTCATGACGTCATGACGAGGCATGTGGGGCGTGTAGTTTCACTGTGGAATTACTGATGACATTTGCAAAGATAAGTCAAAATTACCACATCTTTTCTTTTTCTGTAACATTAACAATTTAATACTTGATGGTGGACATTTAATTTAAAACCCATCTATGGTTAAATGCTCGGAATAATCGGTGTTCCCGTTCAGTCGACTACACTTACCAGAATGCAACGCGCGACAGGGACGTTTCGTTGTGCCAGGAAGTCAATAAGACGGAATAACTGTAGAAAAGATTGATTGTTTTTCGCTTAATAATTCCCAAAATGTTTTTTGAAAGTTAATTTCAGACCTCCGGAGACAAGCTAATGTCTTAGTGCTTTGTTTGATTTGCGTAATACGACGAGCGCACACGACTCTCGCGAGAGTTTACGTTGCTATTTTAGCAAGTAGCCTACTGAGTAACTGAAGCGGACTGTTACTAAACCGACATGTTGTTGACTCGTGACACAAACAGCTTTAGCAGCAGTCATCTCTGATGACGTCACAGACCAACCTGAGCGACCGGGATGCTTCGGGCGGCTCTCGTTGGTACCGGAAGCTGAAACCGAGCTGCGGGAATAATGGCGGCTGCCGCTGGGGGGGATTTGCCGGGATTTCGTTTCATCTTTTTCCAACAGATTGTACAGAACGGCTATTAGTTGAAAAGACAAAAAATAATAGGATTAATTGCGATCTTTTCTGAAGACCAGTAATATTTAAAGTGTTCCACCGGGACGGATGTTGTTCTTGTGTATATTTGTTTGTTTGTCTGCATTAAATTAAAAGCTTCATCCTTCCGGATCACCGCGATTTATCTGAAAGCTCCGAAAGAGTCCTTCCTGTCGTCATGGAAACCAACCACGAGGGCGTAGGGTGGGCCTGCAGTGTCTCTGAATGACCACAGGGTGGAAGCATTTCGCTCTGCAGACTGTCACGTTGCCGGAATAAAATAAAACAGAATAGAATAGGTATTTAATGGTATCAACGAAATAGCAAAGTCCTCCATACAGTGTAAAGTACAGGAGTAAACAAGTAAAAGGGTATAAATAAGATAATAGATAATAAATAAAAGAAATAAATACACATAATACTAAAAAGCTATTGATTACCCCTTAAGGCCCATGAGGTAGATTATGGTAACCATTTATTGATACTGGTTATTGCATGTAGGCCATATAAACTGATTGATTGAGGAGGAGAGAGAATAGTGTGATGTCACAAAAGTGGCATATGACGTCATAAATGTCTGGTCGGCAGTATTAAAATCATTAGAATTTACGGTTCCTCCAACTTCTGAGGAGAGGAACAGTCGGATCAGGTTTGAAGAGACGATACGATACAGTATCACGTAGTAGTACTATTAGTAGTAGTTTTACTGTACTAGCTGCATATCTTTTCAAGTAGTTCATCTTGTGAATAGAAGAATGGAAACCAGATCCTGAGAAGAGGGATGACGGACAGACAAGCGGACAGACATTGTTTTCAGTTACGTCACATTCTTCAGCGCCGCTGAGCCCGTGCGGATGACGTCACGGCAACCGGAGCGGGCCTCGGCAGGATGCTGCGCCTCCACGCCACGTGACTGCGCGCGCCTCCTCTTCATCACTCGGCAGACTTTCCACTTCCGTTCACGAGTGTTGGCGGCGCAGAGGTTCAGGACACTCTGAGCACAGACAGGATGACGGCGAGGAGGCTAATAGCTCGGGTGATGAAACAGATGGAGAGACATTAGCGGCGTGGAAAGCCACGCAGGACGTGATTCTGCAGAGGCGGACTAGATTTTAACTTCAGGGATAACACCTACAAAGGGCACCATGACGTCATCATAAGATATCAGAGTCTGATCTGGATCCTAGAAATATTCTGGATCTGCAGATCCAGAAGAACCGGCCCCCTTGACTCTTTCCAGTCGTCAGGGAAACATACCGGTAATCCTCATGCTAGCAAGTTAGCATCCTATGCTACCAAATATCTGTACCCTCTCTCTAAAAAAAAAAAGTATTGGATATATCCTTCTTATAAAGGTTTTTATTTAGGAAACTTTGTTGGACGATCCATCTCGGCCCGAAACGAAACGAGGCAGCTCACCCGGCCCCCCCTCCGAGCCCTGGGGGCCTGCTATTGATCGGAGCCTGTAGGTAGTGAGTGGGTCATTTCCTTTGCTGCATTAGAGTCCATTACTGGCCCGCTCCCCGGAAAGAGATAGACATCCTCAAAAAAAAGAACATCAAGAAGTCGTACATTCTTCTCGCTGAGACCCCCCCCCCCCCCCCCCACACACACACACACACACACACGCAGTCTTTTAAAGCCTATTTGACCCGGCCGGTTCTTGGATCAGAAGACTTCCTCCTTCTTGTAATGTCAAAATAAATGCTTACATAAAATGTATTATCTATTTCTAATATTTAAATTGTGAAATACAAATATCTCACGTTCTGAGCCGTCCTAAAAATCACTTAAATCTTATTTTGTATTTGATCACGTTAAAGTGATCAGCAGCCCCCCCCCCCCCCCAGAGGACCCCCCAGTCCTCATCATTCATAGGCTGAGGTCTTCTGATCGGTGGGCGGAGCCACCACCTTCGATAATGATGGCGTTTGTGACGCAGCAGGTGAATCCGTGATGGACCGACGGGATCGTTCTTCTCCTTCTGGGGAGGGTAACCGTGATTGATCGCTCCTGTCCCGGAGGGGGGGGGGGGTCCTCTGCTGCGGGGTTTAACCGGATCACACTCGTCCTCCTCGGTGGAGACGGAGAGGAGGGAAGAAAGGGTCTCGTTGCGCTGCGTGGATGCTGCGTGGATGCTGCGTGGAGACGCTCCCCGGGTCTCCTGAGCGAATGAGGCGGCTCCATCCGACTGACGGGCCGCAGCATCGCGGCGGGGGGAGGGGGGCTCCAGCCGCCGATCCGTAGCTCTACCGCAGCGACACAGGACAGGAGCGCGACTCGGTGTCCACGGAGCGGAGGCGCGCCCTCCCACGGCCCCGCGATCTGAGCCCGGAGACGGCGTCGCGTTAGCCGGCGGGCTCGTCCGCGCGAACTGGCCCCGACTTTTCATCATGAGCACAGAGGAGGGCGAGGTGGAGGCGAGGGCCCCCCACGGGGACGAGGCAGAGCAGGGCGGGGAGGAGCGGAGCTGCGTGGAAGCCTGCGTGGGGGGGGGCGGGGGCGGGGCGATGCATTCCAGCTGCAGCAGCGAGACCTGCGTCCCGACCCCCAGCTGCAGGATCTGCTTCCAGGGCGCAGAGCAGGTAAGCGCGCACCTTGGGCGTGACGTCATAGGCGGCAGCAGCTCGTTTCATCGAATGAGTGGAGGGTTGACGGCAGGTAGAAGCGAGCTGATTGGACGAGTCGGAACATCAGAGCAGCCACGGCCGCGACTTCAGCACCACGGACAGCGACCAGGGTCCGACCCGGTTTAACCACAGTAATGACGTCACAGAAGGACAAATCTAAATCTGTCCAATCCGTTACAAGTTATGGAGTTTAGAGGAACATTACCGGCTAAACTCAAAATTACTTTCTAATAATTCTTTCTAATGTTTCAAAAAATATTACTCTGAATTCCAAAAACGTGCCTTAAAGCAAAGACAGTTTTTGTTTTAAAGGCAGTGAATGAAAACGTTCGATCGAAACAAAGCGCGTGACGAAACCATAATCAATATATATGAATGATAACCAAGCCAAGCTGTCTGCGCGTCTTCCTGGAGGCGGAAGGACCGATGTGGACCTGCAGGGACACAGAGGACGCCGGAACCGGACCCCCCCCCCCCCCCCCCGGCTCGTGACGGCGAAGAGTCCGGGCAGTGAAGTCCTTAAGTGAATATCCTGTCCTCTGAATGTCCCCCGGACTATTAGCAGAGCTAATCTAATAGCCGCGCCTCCGGGTCCAGACTCATATTTGATTTTGATGCTGCTCAGGAAGCTCAGCCGCCATCAGGAAGATTAGAAAACAGATACTTGACACGTTAAACGTTCACATCGGAGCAGGTATAGAGGACGAGACGTTATTAGGACCGGAGGAGACGTTGTTACGACCGGAGGGACGGACGAGACGTTATTAGGACCGGAGGAGACGTTGTTACGACCGGAGGAGACGTTGTTATGACAGGGCGAGACGTTATTACGACAGGACGAGACGTTGTTACGACCGGAGGGACGGACGAGACGTCGTTATTACGACCGGAGGAGACGTTATTAGGACCGGAGGGACGGACGAGACGTCGTTATTACGACCGGAGGAGACGTTGTTACGACCGGAGGAGACGTTGTTACGACCGGAAGAGACGTTATTACGACCGGAGGAGACGTTATTACGACCGGAGGGACGGACGAGACGTCGTTATCACGACCGGAGGAGACGTTATTACGACCGGAGGGACGGAGGAGACGTTGTTACGACCGGAGGAGACGTTGTTACGACCGGATGGACGGAGGAGACGTTGTTACGACCGGAGGAGACGTTGTTACGACCGGAGGGACGGACGAGACGTGATCACGGCTGACACTCGTCCACTCGTTCAGGATGAAGCCTGCAGGTCCGTTTAAACCCACAACGATGGAACCGGAAGCCGCCGACCGCTTCATACACTATTAATGAAACACTCACAACCGGACATCTGATTGATGCGGGTTTTATCCCGCCATTCATACAACTCCTCTTAGAGCCAGGCTGTTACCATGGTTACAAGCATCAATAGCTGCAGGCCTGTGAGGGTTTCACAAAGTCGGCTTGGGCCGCAGATCGATCTGGAACCGGTTCTGGTTCCGTTTGTCATTCCCCTTTTTGACGATTCGATTGTCTCTAAATGTCCTGCGTGTCTGTGGCGTGTGACGTTCCCATTGGCCGAGCCCGCCTCTGACCTCTGACCTGCAGGGCGACCTGCTGAACCCGTGTCGATGTGACGGCTCGGTCCGGTACACCCACCAGCACTGCCTGCTGAAGTGGATCAGCGAGCGAGGATCCTGGACCTGCGAGCTCTGCTGCTACCGCTTCCAGGTCATCGCCATCAACATGAAGAGACCGTGGCAGGTACGGAACCCGACCCGAACCGAACCCGAACCGAGCCGAACCGAACACGACCCGAACCCGAACCGAACTGAACCCGAACCCGACCCGAACCCGAACCGAACCCGAACCCTCCTTTCATCCAGGCCCATCACGCTGCGGGAACCGAACCAGCCGTCGACTTTAAATGTTTCCCCTCAAATCTCCATTATTTTCTTCATGGTTTTCTTTTTTTTTATTTATTCATGATTTTTAGAACCGTAAACATTCGCGTTAAGGTTCTTGCCCGCAGAACGTTGCACTCTAAACGGTTCCGGAGGCGTTAGCAGCAGACTGTTTCTCCAGTCTCTGATGTATCGACCCAACGGATTTAAGTCCGTAGCTGAAGTGGTAAAAGCAGACGGTAAGTAAAACCTGCGCGGCGTCTGCCAGGCGCAGGCGCAGGCTCCGCCCTGCTCACGCGGCGCCCCCCCCCCCCACCTGTGTGTGTTCGCAGTGGCAGTCCATCACCATCACGCTGGTGGAGAAGGTGCAGATCATCGCCGTGTTCCTGGGATCCCTCTTCCTGGCGGCGAGCATCTCCTGGCTGCTGTGGTCGGCGCTCAGCCCGCAGGCCGTCTGGCAGCGCCGCGACGTCCTCTTCCAGATCTGCTACGGGATGTACGGCTTCATGGACCTGGTCTGCGTCGGTGAGTCCACACACACACACACACACACACACACACACGTCTGGAAGCATTGCCGGTCGCTGGTTCCATTCCAAACCTCGACTCACGATGCGTTTCCTGTCGCTGCACCAGGCTTGATTGTCCACGAGGGGGCAGCGGTGTACAACGTCTTCCTGCGGTGGCGAGCCGTTAACCTCCACTGGGACGTCCAAGGCTACGATAAGGCGAAGGACGTGGAGGAGACCAGCACCGGACATTCCTCGCTGGCTCCCAGGACGCTTTGGTTGCCCCTGGTTACCTTCGGGCCCGGCGGCCCCCCGGACTCCGCCCAGCTGGGGCCACAGCCGTGGACTTGCCTCTGCTTGGCCCCGTTCTGCCCCGGCCTGTTGCCCCGACACGACCTCAGCCAGGACGGCGACTCGGGGGAGGTGGCCGTCCGCGTCACGTCAGTTTGACGTCCCGTCGTTGATGCGGGAGAACGAACGGATCCGACGGATTATAATCCGTAATCCTCCTCGCCGTTTTCCAGTTTCTAAATGTTTCCCCGATGAGTTTTAACATTTGTCTTCTCTGGGGCCGGACCTCAAAAGTATCTCAACACAGACTGATGCGTGTTGTTGTTGTTGTTGTTGTCGTTGTTTTAAGCCACGCCCTCCTCCACCCACACGAGATCGATAAAGGCGATCTAGAGGTTTGCTGTTGGAATTAAAAACCGATCCGTCCCATCCAGACGAGGTCAGATCTTGGTCTCCGCCTTCTTCGGGATTAGAATCCCATCAGAGACACGCCTGTAAATAGTCGCCGGATGTCTTGCGGGACGGGGGCGTGTCTAATCCCATCGTAGATTAGGAACCGCTGCACAAGAAGGAAATGCACAAAAACGATGACTTTGGCCTCTTTGCACGTTTTAATCGTAGACGGCGACGTTCCGATCCGCAGGACAGGAAGAACTCGAATGTGACTTTTTTTTTTTTGCTGTATTTTTTATTTCTTTAGAAAGCAACACGCGATGTATAAAGAGTATTTATACAACAGAGGTGTGTCTTAGATTCTTTAGTTGCTTTTAATCTGCACAACAGCGCCCCCTGGAGATCCAACTCCTCACCACCCAAGACATGAAAGTCAAAAGGAGAAAGATCTCGTTATTCCCTGAGTCCAACTCGATTTAGAATGGACAGTTTTTGTTAACGTTCGGTAAAATATTTGTATTTCATTTTTGATTTTTCACTTCTTATTGTTATAGAATGTCCTACGGGCGAAGAATTCCAGGTTACCGTCACAGAAATGTGTAAAAAAAAAAAAATACTTCGCAAATATGTAATCATTTATTGTTGAAAACCATCATTTCAAAACATAACACATCTAACGCAGACATTAAAAAAGTATGGTGTCAAATATCAGCCTGTTGAAGGCTGGTTCAAAAAATAAAGGACTTTTCTTTTTTGAAAATCGCCTTCAGGAGGAAAAATAGAAGGCGGAGACTTGCAGTATAAAATGTACAGCCACGTGATGACATCATCAACATTGCACATGTGTAACACGGAAAATAAGTACACAATATACAACAAGGCACCGAGGAGGAAACCTGCGCACGCTTCTTTGGGATGGATCTGCCGCCCGCGGCGCTCCGGGGAAATGTCGGAATGTTATGCTGGAAAAGTCACACAACCGCCGCCGTATATCCGACACCTCGGAGGACGTATAGAAATGTTTTAAAGCCTTTAAAAAAAATCATATTAATAAGTGCTTTATGACGTTGAAACATCCAAAAATGAAATAATTGATCCCATCAAAATCCCCAAATTAAAGACGACATCCCAAAAGTGGCTTATTATTGGAAAGTTCTTATTGGGAGTGAAGGATATGGATGTTTTTAATAACATATATTATTTATACTACAATAAGTGACATTTATAGGAGAATCTTTGGATGCTTTATAGAGGCCAATCAGATTAAATAATCTGGATGGCAGATGAGATCCGAGTGACTCGTCCGGCTGGAGTCTGCAGTGCGAGACTCCGCCCTCCCTCAATCTGAACAGGCACTTCTGTGACGTGTCGCCAGCGCATCCAAAGACTGAATGAGTAAAGCTGCAAATCATTTCCAGTCCATCCTGCAGGAGGTTCGAGGATGAGGTCGCGTCCCCGAGTTTCTCCGAGAAGGACAAATGGCTTCTGGAATCTAGTTTTTTTTTTCCTTCACATTCGGACATGTCACCTCCTTTAGAACACACACACACACACACACACACACACACACCTCAGTCACAAGCAGCCCCCACCCTGCACCGGTTGTCCTTGTGGTCCCACAGCCAACGTCCTGTTAAGTCCTGCAGACGCCGGCACGTCCCCGATTTCCTCTGGCACCAAGTACTTTCGTGTGTAAAGATCGATATCCTGAAACTATTGGATTCATCAGCCGCTGGGCGCCATGGTTACCGTCAGAAAACACCGGATTAATAGTATCATCGGACGTGGCAAAAACATTCGAGTCGATGTTGGAGCTTTTCACGGAGGCAAACGATGAAACGAGGACGGTTGAAGTCGACTTTATCTCCGTGTGGCGACGAACTTTTAACAAAATAAATGTCTTTTTTTTAGAGTTCTGACCGAAACGACGAGAATTCTCTCGGAACCCGCTTCCTTTCAGACGCGGATCACAATGATTTCAGGTCTGCTTCCGTCTGCGGTTTCAAACAGGATTCGGATCCCGCCCTCCCGGGCGCCGTTTCCCCCCCCCCCCCCCCTTCAGACGCACCGGTTCCAGCCGGTTCCAGCCGGTGGACGGCCGCTCACCAGGCGCCGCTGCCGTGGCTGCCGACGGACTGACAGTTGCTGAAGCGCTTCTTGACGATCAAGCTGATGTAGGCCTTCATCAGCTTGGCGATGTCCATGACCTGCAGAGGAAGAGGAAGAGGAAGGGGAAGAGGAGTTAGTGCGGAAGGCGTCGATCCCGACGTTACAGACGTCCCGAACGCGCTCCGAAGCGTTTGCACCAACCGTCTGCGTCTCAAAGACCAGCTCCCGACCTTCCACGGCGATCCGGTACGCGTTCGCCAGCGGCGCTCCGAACGACAGGATCTGCTCGTAGGGGAAGACTTCCAGGGGCCACAGCTCGCCCCGCTTGTACACCGATATGGCGTCGCGGCTCACGCCGAGCCACAGCTCGGAGGGGAACGCCCCGTCCCGACTCTGGGGGGGGGGGTCATGGAACGACAGTGAGCGCTGAAATGTTCCAGCACCTTCTCGAAACCGCCGAAGGTCCTTCCCAAACGGCGCGTCTCACCTCGACGTTGAACAGCGTGGATCCGTAGCCCGGCCACTCCTTCACCAGAGACATGTACTTCACCATCGCCTGCTCCTGGCTCATCCCCTGCAGCTTCCTCCACTTGTCCGCCACGCTGGTTCTCACCGCCGCCGCCTCCTCCCTCAGCCACGCCTCCAGGCTGCTCTCCTCCTCCAGCTTCTGCCGGCTCAGGGAGCCGCTCCGGAAGCTGCGCCGCAGCGTTCCTTCCAGGAAGCTGGAGCGCTTCCTCTCCGTCGTCCCCGAGCGGTCGGCCGCCGATCCGGCGCCCGGCGCGAACGCCTTGGCGGAGTTCTGCACCCGGGCCCGCAACCGAGCCATGGGGAACACCCGGGACAGCTCGGGGAAGCTGGACTGGGAGTTGTGATCGGCCAGAAGGTACTGAAGCCTCAGGGCGGCCAGGAACTGCAGCGTCTCCTCGGGCGCCGGATACCGGCCGCGGATCACGGCTTCGTGGGCCTGCGGACGCGTTTGGGTTCACACGGAGCTGCTCGACCGGATCGTCACCTCAAAGGAAACGTTTAAATACCTGTTCGAACATGAAGGCGAACTCCACGCCGTCTCTGGGGACGGCGTCCGTGTCCAGGAAGCAGTAGAGCTTGAAGTAAAACCTCCAGCCGGTGTCCCGCTCGTTCGGGCTGGACGAAAGCCTGGACGTCAGAGGGGGGGAGCGGTCAGACGCACGCAGGGACGGCCCCCCGGGGCGCCATGGAAACGCACGCCGTCCGGCTCCCGCGGTCACACCGACCTTTCGAACTTGGCGAGCACGTCGGCGACCACCGTGCGACTCTCGATGGCTTTCTCGGCGCTGTCGTTGTGTTCGAACAGAGCGAACATGTTCCTGCTGTCCTCCATCGCCAGCCCACGGATCAGCTTCTCCACCACCTGACACGCGCACGCGCACGCACACACACACACACACACGCACACACGCACGCTGATCGATCCAGAACCGATCGGCTCCTCTCCACTCGGCGGCGCCGACTCACCTCGCCGGCCGTCGTGTGCGAGTCGATGGTGATCTTGCAGGCCCCGCCCCCGTGACAGTGAACGGTGGTGCTCATCTCCTGCCGGGCCACGATGGCGCGGATCTCCTCCTGCGACGGGACGTTCTCCCTGGTCCGAGTCTTCCTCAGGGAGTCCAGGGCGAAGGCGGCGTAGCGGTCCATCTCTGACCCGGGAAACAGCTCCCTGGTCCTGCGGCGAGAGAGGGACCCGTGTCGGTCAGAGGCCACGCCCCCCCCCCCCCCTCGCAAGCATCCGACGTGGGGAAACCACGCCCATACCTCTTCAGGTGGAACTTGAGGTATCGGTTGACGCTCCTGGTCGGGAGGAAGGTGCAGGACATGCAGACCAGGATCTTCCAGCTGCACAGGTTCCCGGGCCCGCCGGGGTGCGGCGGCCTCGCCGTCTGCTTGACCAGCTGACAGAAGAGTTCGTCGCGCAGCGGTTTGAGCTCCAGGCCCGTCTGCAGCATCCCCTGAATGATCGGCACCGGGTCGGCCACGCCCTCCAGGTGCTGCAGGGAGCCGAACGCTCGGAGCGCCTCGTTCTGCAGCGTGGTGTAGCTTCGGGTTCGCGGCGCTGCCGGGGGGGGCGGGGAGGGGGAGGAGCGTTACCGAAGGAGGAGGCGCAGAAAGGGCGACTGGCGTTCGGCGACTCACCGCTGAGGCAGACGTCGCCGTAGGGCAGCGGCAGCAGCGGGGCGTGCAGCGGGTGGCGGCTGTAGCGCAGGATCGGGTTACGCTTGTAGATCTGCTCCACGACCTCGCCGTTCAGGGAGTTCTCCTGCAGAGAGAAAGACGGACGCCTCTCAGCGGGACTCCCCGGCGCCGGAGCCGGGCTCAGCCACGGTTCTCCTTACCTTGATGTCCTGGATGAGCTGCTGGGTGGGCGTGTCGACGCGAGCTTTGGCGTCGATGACGTTCTGGACGGCGTTGGACCAGCGCACCGCCTCGTTCAGCAGCTTACAGCAGAGCCGGTACGAGTGTTTGCGGCCGTAGACGATCACGTTCCAGTAGCCTGGCAAGAGGACGAAGCGGGGAGGAGGAGCGGAGACGCGTCAGACGGCTCGCCAGTCCGAGCGAGACAAGCGAGACGGTAAGTGTCTTCGTCTGACCCGTCTCCTTGAAGATCTTCTCGTCCGGCTGGACCACCGAGCAGAGGCTGTTCAGAACCAGCGCCCCCAGCTTCAGCGCGTTGCGTTCCGCGCTCTTGTAGTAGTCCAGGGAATTGTGGGTCAGCAGGAACCAGCGCTTCTTCAGCTTCAGCGAGGTTTTGCTGCTGTTCTTCGTCTCTTTGTGCAACCAGCCTGGCGAGAAAACGACAATAAAATGTGGAGCTACGGCGTGGAGCTACGGCGTGGAGCTACGGCGTGGAGCTACGGCGTTTAGCTACGGCGTGGAGCTACGGCGTGGAGCTACGGCGTTTAGCTACGGCGTGGAGCTACGGCGTGGAGCTACGGCGTGGAGCTACGGCGTGGAGCTACGGCGTTTAGCTACGGCGTGGAGCTACGGCGTGGAGCTACGGCGTGGAGCTACGGCGTGGAGCTACGGCGTGGAGCTACGGCGTGGAGCTACGGCGTTTAGCTACGGCGTGGAGCTACGGCGTGGAGCTACGGCGTGGAGCTACGGCGTTTAGCTACGGCGTGGAGCTACGGCGTGGAGCTACGGCGTGGAGCTACGGCGTTTAGCTACGGCGTGGAGCTACGGCGTGGAGCTACGGCGTGGAGCTACGGCGTGGAGCTACGGCGTGGAGCTACGGCGTGGAGGACCTTCACCTCGGATGATGAACTCCTGGCCGTCGACCCGCGTGTCTCCTTTGGAGCGCTGCAGCAGGGCGATCCAGTGGTGCATCTCCTCAGGCGTGTCGGCGTTGCAGTGCAGCACGCGATTGGCCGTGATCATGACGAAGGAGTTCGGCCTATGAATGGAGTTGGGGGGGGGGGTCATCACAATAATAAGCAGCTGACCAATCCACAGACGTCCGTCTTTAAAAGACGACCGGATCCGTTGCGGCGGAGAATCCGGCGGGTCAACAGGAAGTGAAACACGACGGACTTCCTGTTCTCACCTCTCTGGATTATCCGACGCGCAAACCGAATCGATCATCCCGACATCCAGCGTTCCCTGAGGAGACGGAGACGTTTGAGAGTTCAGATGACGACGATGACGAAGTGTGACAACTCCATTTCCCACAGTGCTTTGCGCTCACCACGGCGTTCTGGGGGTTGGCCTGCTCGTCGTGCATCTCTCTGATCTCCTGCTCCGTCGAGGAGTGGACCTGAGTCAGCACGCTGAACCACTGGCTGTAACCACGGAGACAACGGAGTCAGCGCCGTCGTAAACAAGGCGAGGTCACGCCAAACGGAGACGGGAGGAGACGACTGACCTGGCGTCCTCCGCCGACTCGGCGATCAGGTTGTAGGTCCTCTCTGGCATAACGATGTCGATGCCGTTCTCCTTCCCCGTGTTGTCGATGATTTCCCTGCACGAATAAAACACGGAGAGGACATCTAGTGGTGATTATCGGAACTGCACCACAGACCGAGACCCACGCGCCGTTCGTTGAGGCTCCTTACTTGGCGCCGCGCACGTCCAGCACGCCCTTCATCTTCTCCTCGCCGTCGTTCTCAAAGTACACCAGTTTGCTCTGCCGCAGCACGAACCAGCGGCGCTTCCAGTTGCGGCGGGACAGCGTGGACGAGCCGCCGCCCTTCTTGTGCAGCCAGCCCTGCTTCAGCGCCTCCTGCTTGGCCCGGAACCAGAGGAAGGTCTCGTCCTTGAGGACGCACCAGCGCCGCCGCCACGTGTTCATCAAACCTCCTGGACAAGGGAAAACACGCCTCTGGCTCACATCTCCTCTAAAAGCGTCCCCCCCCCCCCCCCCGCGCCAGAAGACGGGAGGTCGGAGGTCGGGACAGCTCGGCTTCCCCGACGATGAAGAGCAAGTTACCTTTGATGAAGAGGAAGCTGTGGAAGTACGGCAGCGTGACGCAGCTGTAGACCGAGTCCCGCCGGTAGGACAGCTCGTCGTCTGTGTCCAACCTGTCGAAGTCGTCCTCGCTGTCCTCGAACTGCAACGACAGAAGGTCGGCCACGTGAGACCAGGCGGAGAAGGTCGGCGAACGCGCGGCGAGGAGCGGAACCCACCGACGACTGGGCCCCCTCCGAGCTGAAGCGGAAGGCCCCCGAGCTGTTGTAGGTCCCCACAGACCCCCGGTAGTCCGGAGACCACTGGTCGCTGCGGGGGTCGGAGAAGGCCACGCTGCCGCCGGACGCTCCGGCGCCGACGCCGTCGTAGTCGTCGTCCCGGTCGTAGTCCGAGTCCTCGTCCGGCGGGATGAGCTCGACCAGGTCGTCGGACCGGGCCTCGGACGGAGCCTGGGGGTGGCAGTAGGCCGAGTCCCCGCTGGAGGAGGCGCTGTGGCAGGCGGGGGGCGCCGGCGGTAAAGGCTGGCG
Organism: Brachionichthys hirsutus; assembly: GCF_040956055.1. Lineage (NCBI taxonomy): Eukaryota > Metazoa > Chordata > Actinopteri > Lophiiformes > Brachionichthyidae > Brachionichthys > Brachionichthys hirsutus. The sequence goes on from NC_090911.1 coordinate 11,642,375, forward strand.
CAGCAGCGCCGTCAGCGGCGGCGGCAGCGGCGGGAGCACGCCGTCGTTGGCGTAGGGATCCTCCTCGGAGGAATCGTCGCTCGTTCGGATCCCGCTCGTCCTCTGGCCGTCCGAGTGTCCGTGTTCGCTCGGGTTGGGCGAGTCTTTGAAGGCGTCGTCGTCGGCGCCGAACCCTTCGTCCACCTCCTCCTCCTCGTCGTCGCCGCCGCCGCGCCTCCTCCTCCTCCTCCGCCCACCCTCCTTCTCCTCCTCGTCCTCGTCGACCCCCAGCGAGCTCTCGATGTTCCGCACGCACTCGTCGATTTCGTCGAAGTTCAGCGAGTCGAGGAACTGCTGCGCCGCCTTGCAGGCCTCGTCCTCCAGGCGCCGGAGCTCCTGGTCGCGGAGGAGCTGCAGGCGGTTGAGGGAGGCCTCGGTCAGCGAGAGCTCCTGCTGCTCCTTCTGCCGCTGCAGCGCCTGGATCTCTCGCTCCAGCCGCAGGATCTCCTCCACCTGAGACGCCTCGTGGGGGCGGACGTCGCCCTCCGGGGCGGACGCCGAGTCCGGCGCCTCCGGCGAGGCCTCGTCTGCCGCCAGAGGTTGAGGCAGAGCGACGGAGGCCGACTCCTCGGAGAGGCGGAGCTCTTCCAGTCGTCCGGCCTCCTCAGCCTGCGGGACGCGAGACAAAGACAAAGGGAGAGTCTCCGGATCGGTCAAAAGGTCGATGGGAGTCAGCTCGGTCACGGCGTTGAGACAAAATCCATGAATACCGAAGGAACATCTGAAGGTTCTATCAAATCAAAGACCGTTTGAAACCGACCGAGACGGAACCGGTCCTCTTTAGGAGAGTCATCGCCGGCCACCGTACCTCTTTGGCGAGTCTCTCGGCCTCCAGCTTCAGCCTCTCCCTGCAAACAGAAGCAAATCAGCCGCCGCGTGTTTGTTGATAAATAATTGTTGTTGTTGTCAGAACAACGCAGAAGAAGAGTTAAATAAATCACTGCTGATCTCCCAACCTCTCCATCTCCTCCTCCTCCATCCTCCTGCGCTGCTCCTCCTCCTCCTCCCTCTTCCTCTTCTCCTCCAGGAGCCGGCCGTACGCCCGGCGCGCCAGCTGGCCTCGCACGCGTTTCTGGAAGGTAAGCGCCGCCCAGCGGAGGAGCAGGAACTTCCTCCTCCAGTAGAACGCCCGGTAGTTCTTCTGAATGACCACAATGCACTGCAGCAGCTTCCTGTACTGCTTCCTGAGACCGTAAACAACAACAAAGATGTTAAAGTCGCGATTAAAGACCGCCCCCCCGGTGTCGACTCAGTCCGGAACGGCGAGTCGCACCTGGCCACGTAGCCCATGACGTGGGCCTGGATGGTCATGCCCGCTTTTAGCACCTCCAACTCCCGCTGCTTCTCCAGGCGGTGCTCCAGGGACTCCCGAAGGAAGACCTGAGAGGGGAGGATGGAGGAGGAGGGGGGGGGGGGGTCAATATCCTGCTGCGGATATCGGTTGCACGTTTATCTCGTAGGAGCTTCATTCAGCTGGTCTCGACCGATAAGGGAGACGGCGCCGGCCGAGCGAAGCCTGAAGGCTAAGCCGATCAGGGGAGGAGGAAAATGAGATATGGCACTTGTTCCTGTCTCCTGGTGACTGATGCAGTGTGTGTGTGTGTGTGTGTGTGTGTGTGTGTGTGTGTGGACGCCTCAGCGGTGAAGCTCTAATGACATTCTGAGGATTCAGAAGAAGCCCCTTTAAATTAAAGTTCTAAAAGCCCACTCTAATTCACGCTTCGAGCAGACTGGGAGGAGAGCCATCTCTTAGCTGGCATGCTAACATCATGCTAACCAACATTTAACTTCCTCTAACAGGCTGGACAATCAGTTACTACCCCGACGCGGCGCTCTGAGAGGGTAAAACGTTGAAACAAGCGTTTCACGACAGATTCATGAATCAGCATCACGCTAACGTGCGCGTTAGCGGCGGCTCGACGGAGTAGCGCAACGTGAACGTGGTTGGCGTCACCGTGGCAACAACCTCAAACATGAATCACTCCATCCCTGGAGGAAAGTCTGCAAACATTTGCATCTTAATGGATGGAACATCAACTGAGCCCGTTTAATTGCTACTGTGCTAATTAAAGCTGCGCTAAGCCTCTTGCACACTCTGATTCTTGCGGTTGGCGCCTTTTGGGGAGCGCCGCTCGCCGTGACGGATTTGAACTCTGGGGGGGGGGGGGGAGCTCTCTCCCCCAGGAAATGAGGTTCCAGACTATAAAAACGCGGAGCCAACTCGGAGACTGAAGTCAGGGACGTGTGCCGAGCGAAAGGAGCCGGATGGACGTAAATCTGTCAGGCGATGGCGGTGGGGACAAAGCGGACCGACCCCTCTGAGGGAGCGGGAACAGAATTAAAGGGTTGTCATGGCAGCGGGAAGGCCTTTGTTGTTCAGGCTGATGGTGACAGCGTGTCTGCACATCTGTTTAGCTGTGACTGCTCACAAAAAGAAAAGTACACATCTGTGATTTTAGACGAAACCTTTGTGTTGTTGATGCATTTTATTTTTCGAGTCGTCTTAAAAATAGCCTCACTGAGGCCCAAATTTCATGTCTCAGACCCCCCACGGCCTTTTTGAATGGTCCGTCAAAATGAAAGTCGTCGCATGCACGTCCTCTGGCTTTAAAGGTCGAGGGGCGTGGTCACCTTGGTCTTTCCCAGCTGCCACTCCGTGGCGCTGCCGTCGTACAGGTGGAGCAGCTGGATGCAGCTGCCTCTGGGGTCACCTGGCTGCATCACGGCCCGCATCAGCACCTTGTACCTGAGGAAGCAACACATATCCCGTTATTAAAAGGGAGGTGGTCCAGACTAGTACCTGGGATTGAGAGACTCACCTGGTGCAGAAGTCCTGGAAGGGTCTCCGGACCGGGAAACCGGTTCGTCGGATCTTTACCGTCTCCAACATGCCAGAATATCTGAGCTGGTTCAGAACCAAAGTCTGGTCAAACTGTTCCGGCATCTGGAGGAAGGACAGCCACGAAGGACGGCCAACGCGATCATGATTATTAATTTATAGCAAATAGGTAAAGCGATTGAAAATGAAAGTTAATTCATGGACCCACTCACTCCTTTGATGTTTAAAACATCTAGGAAACATCAAAGGAGGGACTGCCTGACAGTTATAAATGCCCTAAGCAAATGACCTCCCAACAACATCCTACCTACCCAACGTTCTGCCACCCGGAAGACATATCAAAGAACAATATGAACAACGGCAGCAGCAACTTGGACCTTCCCGCGAAGAACGGCGAAGATGGCGAAGATGGCTATGAAGAAGAATCCGACTGGAAATCGCTGAGGGAGAGCCTTAACGAATCGCCCAACACAGGAAGTGACATCAAAAGCAGAGACGATCTCTTGGACAAAATCACACTGCTCAAAGAAAGCGTCGTGTACTGTGATATAGATCTTAACACCATTAAGACACGTCTAAATGGCCAGTCAGAAATCATTGACGACCTTAAGGCAAAGCTTAATCGTGAATATGAATGTACGCTGGAAGTGAAGGAAGAGAACAGAGCTCTCAAGGCGAGGTTGGCCGAGGACCAACTCAAGCTTGCCCTCCGAGGGAGTCTGACGCCTGGAGCCAGCGGCATGGCTCTCAGGTCCATGTCGGAGCCTTGTGTCAAAACAGCCGAACAGTGCGACACGGAGGCCTCGCTCGAGTCGTCGGCCTTTTCGCTGAGCAGGAACAAACTCACAAGTGAGCTGGAGGAGTGCACTCTGAACCTCCAGGCCCAAAGCGAGGCGACCGGGTCTGCTGAGCTGATGGCATCGGTGCTCCAGGAGCGTCTCGAGGAGGTGCTCGCTCAAAGGACAGCGAAGGAACGACGCAACGAAGAAAGAGCCCTGAAGCAGGAGCCGAAGAAAAACATACTCAAGCGCTGGTGGGATCAAATATTCTCACGCAGAAGGCCCAAGACGCCGGCGGACAGCCCGGGTGACAAGATCAATATCCAATATTCTCTGGACCCGTGAGCCCCCCCCCCCCTCTAAGTCTCTTCTCAGAGCGAGAACAGACACAACGGTCCATCAACCAGCTCCGCTCCGTCCTGCACCTGCACGCACCTCATTCCAACCGCCGCCGGCACGCCAAATCTGCAACAGGCGTGTCCTTGAACGCATCGCTTCCCATTTAAAACATGCACCAGGCTCACCGTGCATCGCGGCGCTCCGCTTCGCCGGCGCCGCCAGAGACTGAAGAGGGGAAATGACAGAAAACTTCCCACAGCTGCCCCCCCCCCCCCCCCTCTCACTCTCTCTCTCTCTCTCACTGCCTCCGCAGCCAAACAAAGGCTTTCAAACCCAGAACTCGACTCCCCTTTGTGTGTGCGCAGGGAGGGCCGTGGTTGCCATGGCGATGAGTCTCCTACTGAGGCTGATTTATGCAGGCCACTTGTAGGTTGTGAGTGAGTTCTGGGTTCCCCCCCCCTTCAGAATCAAACAGATGACACGGACCCCTTCCGGGGGGGGGGGGGGGGCTTTTTGGGGGCCACGTGCTGCATCTGCTTGACCTCCGTCTCCCCCAAGACGACCCCCCCCCCACCTAAATTAAGCCTCATTCCCAAGTCATCACGCAGCCTCGTTTAACGCTGGATCAGAGGAGGAGGAGTCAGACGAAAACACGCCGGAAGAGGAGGAAACAGGCGGCGCGGGAACGATCGATGCACCGAATCTACTCCCGTCTGTTGCTAGGCAACCTGGGGTCAGAGGGCACCAGCCGTTTCCCGTCTGCGGCTGGTTGGTTATTAAATTACTCGTTTCTCACTGTGACCCTTCAGGCGTGTGTGTGTGTGTGTGTGTGTGTGTGTGTTCGTTCATGTACTCCTCCGTGTAGTGTACTCACCTTGTGTGTATTTGGTTTGATGCATCGGATGAAGTACGGGTCAGACGTGCTGAGAGTTGCCATCAGGGAGTGTAAAGAATCCTGTCGCCACAGAAACACTAATTATTACCGCTAGTAATACTAGAACTACTACTCCTAATACTACTACTGGCAGTACTAATAAAGTGGCTACTTCTAATCACAGTAGAGGCGCTGAGGCTAGTACTACTACTTGTGACAGTAGTATGTTTTTATTTCTGTGTCTACAGTTATCTCTTCCAGATAGTACTATTACTACTACCACAGTTACTAGTATCAATACTAGTTACTAACATTACTACTACAAGTACCAGCATACCTATTACAAGAGTTGCTTCTCTTATTATATACCATTACTATATACTACTACTTATTATGAGTTACTAGTACTTCTACAGTCACTCGATTTACTACTAGTGTTCCACCGACATTCACTAGTACTATTACGACAGCTACTAATACTACTACTATTCACTAGCATCGCTACTAGTTACTAGCCCCCCTCCTGCAGCGGGGCGGGGCGGGGCGGGGCTTGCCTTGAACTGCGAGCTGACGGTGGGCCTCCGGTGTTTGGAGCTGCTCTTCAGGGTATCCTGTTTGTTCCGACTCGTCACATGTTCAAACAGATCGTAGACAAAGTCCAGCCTGACGAGACAAAGGGGGGGGGGGGGGGGGGGGGGGGTCAGAAAACACAAGGGCTAGAGGGCGGACTACAAAGATGGACGCCGCCATCATTAAAGAGAGAAATGACGGCGGTTCTCCGTCGGGTTGACCTACCTGCTGTCCCTCAGCAGGTTGAGGATGTCGTCCCTGAAGGTGTCCCTGTTCTTCTCCAGCGTCCCCCTCACGTCGTACACCACCTGAAACGAGCCACAGGGCGGCGCCAGAGAGCCGCATGGCGTTCATTTAAAGTCGAGTCTCTTCCTCTCTTTCACACAAAGCCGCAGCAGCGTCTCACCTCGCCGGCGTAATGCCTGACCCCGAAGTAATGCACGGCGACGCGGGGCTTGACGTAGGAAGAGTTCTTCTGCAGCGAGAGAAGGAAAACGCGCGTCTCTCTCAACTCGATCACAATCCGAGCGTAAAAAAAGGCAGATCGGCCGTCCAACGAGACATCCAGGCTCCTACCGAGTGCTGGCTGTGGAGCTTCTCCAGCAAGGTGTAGTCTGTGGCTTTGGGGAAGTGACTCTCCTCATTCATCAGTGCCAGGAGACCCAGTTTCTACGGCAACAAGGAGCAACCAATGTCACCACGACCTCATCCTACAGTCTAATCCTTTATCAGCGTCTTCTTTTTATGTTTACCGCCCCTCAAATGTCTAAATGTCTTTATTTGGAACGGTCATAAACAACTTTATGCAAGCAGACAATTCCTTCGTCATCAGTGATTCCATCATCATCACCACCACCCCACTTCCTCCTGGGCAGCATTTGGGACACACACCTTCTCGATCAGATCCAAACACTCGCCGTTGTCCATCCAGTTGATGTCGGCCCAGAGGAGACCTTCCCTGCAGCGATCAGGCGAAAAGAGTATCGGAAGTTAAAGGGTAAATACGCCCAATTTTTAGTCTAGTCGAGCTTCCGTGAAAGAAAAAAAACACAATAAAGCTACAGCTCGGTTAGCTTAGCTTATTTTAGCTTTAAGCTAAGGCCGGATGTCCAGAGGGCAGGGCATTTAAACCATTATTCCAGGTTTGGTGTGTGTGTGTGTGCGTGTGTGTGCGTGTGCCTACTTGTTGTATTCAAGTTGCTCCAAGGAGAAAATGTGTTTGTTGAAATATTCCTGAAGCTTCTCGTTTGCGTAGTTGATGTTGAACTGCTCAAAGCGGTTGACCTGACAGCGACAACGTGGGAAGAAGACATGAGACGCTTAAAGCATCGGCAGACAGGAAGTAGTTAACGGCGACGTTAACCGGGAGGGACTGGAACCCAATAATATACGACGACGACGACACACCTCAAAGTTCTCGAACCCGAAGATGTCCAGGATGCTGATGGACTTGAAGTCTTCTCTGCCCCTGATCCGGTCGTTGAGCTTGCAGGTGATCCAGTTGAAGCACTGGGCGTAAAGCGCCATCGCCATGGAGTCTCTGGAGTCCACCGCCTGCAGGGAGAACGGCGCCGCCACCGTGAACGGAACAGCCCGAGTCCGATTCCGGCTCGACCGGCGCCAAGACGCCGTCGTTTACAGACGAAGCTCCGAGCTACGTCGGGACAGTTCCTTACCTGTTCCACGGTGAGCGGCGTGGAGATCTCCTCGCCCCTGAGGATCATGGACCGATGGGTCAGGACCTCGGCCAGCTGATCCGAGTTCAGCCCGAGGAGTTCGGACGTCCTGCCGAGAGCTGCAGACAAACATCGACCATCAGAGGCCTCCGACTCTCATTTCGAAAACCAAGACTGCAACAAGCGTGTCCTTGAACGCATCGCTGCCCATTTTTATTTATTTGAAAGGATAAAACCCCTTGAGATGAAACCATCTCGTTTTCAAGAGGGTCCTCAATCAAAACAAAACATAAATAACAAACAGCAGTGCAGATATGAAAAAACAAAAACAACAAACAAAATAAAATAAAAAATACTCTCTTTACATACAAACACACATCCACACTCAAACTACACATTTAACTTCTTCATTTATCAACACCTGTCAGAAAAACGGCAAAAAGGTGTCCAGAATATTCTCAAGCGTCATAAATCACACGACCACTAGGGGTCCTTGTCTGGTTAATGTCAGGACACTGACTCTAACGCTGCTGAGGAGGATGAAGGAGCCGACGGGTGGACAAACTGACCCGACTTGGAGGAGACCTGCGCCCCTCCTGCCGTCATGAACTCGATGTTTCCCGCGTGGAGGATCCCGGCCAGGAGCCGGAAGATCTCCCCGATGTTCTCCTCCGTGAACTGCATCGTCCGCATGGAATTCTGTTCGCCGCGAAACAGACAAAGAAGCAGCCGATTGGTCCTTTCGGGACATCTTAGAGACTCCGTTACTGAGGTCCAGCGTCCTAGAGGTCACGTACCAGAACGTCCTGAAAGGTGCTGTGGTCATTGATCGTCTGGTCGGCCAGGCAGCCAGACTGTCTCAGGTAGTGGTATCCCTCAGGGCGGGCCAACCCGAAGGCCTCTGCAACAAGCACGGCGTTCTTACATCGCTCTCTGATTGATCACACCATCGCGAGGATATCCTGATCACCTCTCTGCTGACTGTTGGTTCCGGCCAACAAGGCGTAGAATATGTGGTAGTTTCTCTCCCCCGGGTTCTGCCGGACCACTCGGTTCTGAAAAAAACCAAACGCCACCATTGAGAAGCTGAAGTCTTTGTACCTTCTTCCCACGCCACTGGACGCTGAAGGACGAAAGCGCCAACGCTGATATCGGCGCCGACAGGAGGCAGACGGCGTTGGAGACGGAGGACGGCGACTCACCTTTTCCAAGAGGTCTGTGGTCAGAAAAGCATCGGTCAAGGCAGGTAACAGCTGAAGACTCGATGACTCGACAGAAACGCCCCGGCAGAACGCGACGGGATCTTTTTTAAAGGATACAGTCGATGATTCGGCCGCCCTGGATGTTTCCCTTCTGGCTGAAATGGAGCTGGACGAACTTCCCGAAGCGGCTGGAGTTGTTGTTGTAGACCGTCTTGGCGTTCCCGAAGGCCTCCATGATGGGACTGCGCAGCGAAGACAAAGGAGGATTGTAACAGGAAGTGAAACGCACCAGATGAAAACGTTCAGTGACGCCCGGCGAACTCGTGACCTGCTCTCCAGCAGCGCCTCCTCCACACGAGACGTCCCGTCTCTGGACGACACCTCCAGGGAATGCTGGCTCATGCAGGACAGGAACTTCAGGATGAGCTTGGTGCTTTCGGTCTTCCCGGCGCCGCTCTCTCCGCTGATGGTGGTGGGGGGGGGGGACAAGACGCACGATTAAGTTCGACGGCGACTCTTTTGGCGCTGGAGAAATGAATCCAGACTCTCCGGGGTGCCATGGCGATGCTTTTTTTTTATTATTATCATTCTCGACTGAGGTCTGGATTTCAGGCTGTGGCTTATTTGAGATGTTTGGAGTCTTAACTCAGGACACGTGTTCTACTGCTCGGCCACTAGAGGGCAGGGCAGACGCTGCAAGTTAGCCGCATGCTGACATGAAGAGGATCAAAAGGACACGTGTGTGTGTGGGGGAGGGGGGGGGGTTCCCCCCCCTCTAACAAAGGAAAACCCAAACAAACATCCAGTGACATCATCACGCCGCGTGAAGCTGGTCATCTGCAGCTCCACGCCGCCAGAGTCAGGGCGGCCATGTTAATCGTTACCCGACAAAAACTGTCACGCGAAAGACGAGAGCGAGTCAAAGGACATTAGATTAGCACGACTAAAAACAACAACAACACAGCGAGACTTTGACGGTTGCTCGTAGCCATAAAAAGGTTCAACGCTGAAACTAGCGAGTCCATCTGAGGAACAACTTCCTGTCCACTTCCAGGAAGTTAATCAGCAGCTATTTTGATAAAACCGTTCTCGATGACAGAAATTGAAATGTGCTCATAGCCGCTTTGCGTTAGCTCCTCCCTCAGAGACGATGCCGATTACCTTCAGCGAGACTCTCAGCTCCTCCCTCAGAGACGAGACGCTTTTCATACTGGTCTGCAGAGTATCTCAAAAATCTGGAAGCGAATTCCAACGAGGAACGCAGAGGCACCGGAGGCGAGAGGAAAGATCCAGATCAAGGTTCGGATCCAGGAAATGTGCAGCCTTGGTGAAGGAATGTTGTCCCGGGGGGGTTATGGATGCCGCCGCCCCCCCCACCACCAAGGGCCCAAAATCTAAGCGTGTCTGGTTGCGGTTCGAGCCGTGACCTTTTACAACAAGCGTGGGCAGACGCGAGAGGACGGGACCCGGCTTCAACGACACATGGGGGGGGGGGCTCGATTGTGACCCGCTTCTAAACTAGTAAGACCCATCGCCGGAGGGCGGAGTCAGTAAATCTAAACACGCCAGCGCTCAACGGTGGCTCTTTGCAGCCTCGGGTCAGGGATTGGGTCTCTCTACAAAGGACTTGGTGCGCGAGTGAAGCTCATTTAAATGGCTTAGACGAGAGTCGTGGCCAAATCGGAAAAAGGGGCCTGCTAATTGTAGCCGACTCAAAAGCCTCGCGGTGGCGTGCCAACTTACCCAACCCAGGGCACGCTCTTTAAACAGCACCCTGCCTTCGGGGCTAATCCCTGGCTCAGCACAAAACGGTTGCCACCCGAGCTAAAAGCCCTCCGTCGGAGCGTGTTGGACAAGCCGCCCTGGACCCTCGCCCGGAGCCTTTTGTCCCGAGAGGCAGAGAAATTGAGACAAAAAGGGCAAAGAAAGCTTCGAAAGAGAAGAACCCGTCTGCTGCCGAGTCCCTGAGGAACGCCTCTCAACTGAAGTCGCCGCCTGACCTTTAAAAGAAGATTTAAAGACGTGTGAGATTAAATTATTCGTGTAGAATGGACTGGAATGCATGACTCAAGTCTGGCAGGGATTCTCTGCAGGAGCCGGCCTTCAGCTAGAAGGACGAAAACCGAAGGGCCCGCTGGTCACACGCTAAAATCCGACGCCATCGGCAACGGCAGGCCGAGACACAGAGACGCGGGTCAGCCTGTTGTTTTACCTCAACGTAAAACACTCTCGTCCCCAAAGACAAGAACCCCTGGAGGACGCCCATCAGGTACGCCGGGGAAGGGCTTTCCTGTGACCCCCCCCCCCCCTCTGCATGCCTGAGTAATTAACCAGGCTACAGAATATTGAGTTTGACCCCACACTCACCTCCGGGGTCAGGAGGTCAGGGACGGATTGCTCGGGCAGGGAGGGGGGGGGCTGTGCAGGAAGACGCCTTCAGAGATTGCAGTTTAATTACATCCGGTCCGTTGTGGACAAACGAGTACGAGCTTCTCGTCACCACGAGAGCGTTTCATGGACCGAGGGACATCCGGGACTCGTGAAACCGACGGACAGAAAGGGACAAAGGAACCTCTTGGACAAAGTGTCCGATTACCTCCGGAATGAAGGCAGAACATAAACGGGTCTTAACGCACCAACATCTGGGACAGAAACGGTCCAACGGGCGAAACCCACATTTATAGAACTGCAAGAAGCAGCAGAATAAAAAGCAATGAAAAGATGCGAAAGTTCTGCCATGGTGGCATTCGCTGCTCGCCACGGGGGTTTGGAGGCGTTCCAGGCGTTGCGTCGGCGGCGGCTTGGGAGGAGTTCTCGCTGAAATCTGCAGCGAAATGCGCCTCAATAGCGAAACCTGCAGAAGGTGAAGAGACTCAACCGGACTGGAAAACGTGCCACAGGAAGCAGAACCCGCTTCGGGGTCGCCTTCGGGGTTTAGCTCATTCATTCCAGTCCGAAACAAACAAGAACAAACAGAGAAAACTGCTTCGTGCACAAAAAGAAACCAGCCGACCTTTGAAAACGGGGCACGTGCGTCTCGTTACCCAGAATGCCGAGGAAGCAGGGCTTAAAGGGCTGTAAAATAAAAGCAGCTAATTGTCCCAAAAGTGCAGCGCGAGTAGAAACGGCGCTAATTATACGAGAAACTGGAATTCTTTCTATAAAAAAATCTATATTTTAAACTCATTTTCTGTTTGTCAAACTTATTTATATTTTTGATAAAGGAATCAACTAAAAATAAATATATATATTTATAGCATGTTTTACTTTCGCCTTAAATTAAATATAGATTTCAAATACAGTACTTGCACGCATTTTACAATACACCGAGTTATCTGAAGTTTTAATTCCATATTGAATAAGTTTTTGTTGTAATCTGAAGGTAAATCTTTAGCGTGTAAACTCCGCCTCCAAAAAGTGAACAAGCCTTTGGTGATGTCACAAACCGACGGATCATTTAAACCTGACTTAATTTAGTTCCTTCTCCGCTCCCGCTTCCTTAAAGCTTCCCGGTCGTTTTCAGGTAACCTTGACGACGGAGCGATGGAGGATGTGACGAAGGAAGCGTTTAGATTTTTCCTGAACGGATTCAACCTGCGAAGCGACGATTCCCGCCGGGATCACCTCACCTGATCAGGACGCACTGGCTGCGCAGCCGCCGCCACAGCGAGCGGTAGCACTCGTTGGCGGTGGCGAAGATGTGCGGCGAGATTTCCCCCAGGTGGTGGCGGCTGTACAGCTCCATGTTCGGCCGGTCGTACAAACCCGGGAGCCGCTGGTAGGGATTCACCGCCGCCAGGATGGAGCCGATGTACGTCTGAGGATGAGGAGGGAGAGGAAGAGGAAGCGTTGGAAAAATGACAGAAGCAGAGCGCCGGCGGAGGAGGTCGCTTTAAGAGCAACGCCGACAACAAAATGTTTGAGAGATTAAATGTATGCGAGGATGCTGCCGTAACCATGACGACTCCTCCGACCACGGCCGCTGGCAGAAACGCTGTGCTACTCTTCTACTAGGTGATGCGCCATCTTTTCCCCGCCAAGAATGCCCGTCTATCCATTAGCCGCCGCAGCGCCGCCGCTCCTGCCAGGACTCCGACCTCAGCATTTTGGCTCGATTTACTTTGAAATCCGAAACTGCCTCGGAAAGTTCTGGGACGCGCTGGTGAAGAGAAAAGGTAAAACATGTCCGACGTGTCGCTGAGCCTTCCCAACAGGCTGAGATGTTCTGTTTCCGCGTTGGCTTCGTGCTCGCCGCTCCATATTTACACCGTTCAAGGCGTTCGGCCTGAGGTATCCGTGACAACGACCGCACGGCTGCACGGGATTCCAGCAGCAGCTCCAAGTTCAGAGATCATCGCTTTCTTTTCTGTGAAATTAAGTGTTTTCAATTGTGTCAAATTAAAGCAAATTAAATGTTTCATAAAGATAATAGTGAAAAAGGAGAATTAGCGCTGACCGGTTTGGAGGGAATAAACCGCCAAAAGGCGAAGGATTGTCTTTAATCCACAACGAAACAATAGAGATCAGTCTTCCAGAATGAATTGTGGGAAACCCCATGAACGTGTTAAAAACGTCGCTTTGTTTAGTGTTCCGTTATAAATCACATTTTTATGACCTGAAGTCGCCGATTTTGGCGACTTGGCAAAAGCAACAGCTGGAGGACGTGCACGCGCCGCCGGAGTGGCGTTTACCGCCGGCATTAATGGACGATTCTTATTGGACGCGACAGCGTTGCTTTACGGCAGACAAATGCGTCGGATGCTAAAACCGTCGTCTGCAACAGGAGTTGGTCCTGCAGACGGTGGAACTGGAGAACACAGAGGCATGCATGCAGGCCCCCCCCGCCGCCCCCCCGCTGCGAGGGAAATGGAGACCAGATGTAGAGAAACTCCGGATCACAAAGCGCTCGCCGACCCGCCTGACTGACGGCAGGAAATGATGAGAAGCAGTCGCAGAGTTCCGACAAGACGGAATCCCGCACATTTGTTATACACGGCATTTAAATTAATCCTGTTTAATGTCCCCGCTGACGGGACAGACCCCCCCCCCCCCCCATATTTAAGGTGGAGCCTGGCAACCCAACAGAACAGGTTATAGTTCCAGCCGCTGACGTCCATCAGGAACCAGAGAATCCGTGTCGCCGTCGCGTTCGGTCCATTTGCGTGAGAACAAGAGCGTCGGAAAGTTTCCACCCTGGAACACGTTTTAATAAGTTCGGGTTCGTGTTCCTGAAGACGTCATTGAAACACAATGAAGTGTTTTCTGGGGGGAACGGACATCGTGCAACCGCCCCCCCCCTCCTCGAGCTGGTGGTGGGAACCTTGATGCAGAACTCCCGACTGCAGGCGTGGGTTGGAACATAGATCCACTGGTCTGGATTACCGTCGGACTCAGCTCCATACAAAATGCCCAGAATGCCGGAGAAGATCAGCTGCCCATCGCTTCTGAACAAGACCCCGAGCTACAGGTCCAGCCCGGGTCCAAACCAAGTCCAACCCGGGTCCAGCACAGCTTCATCCGACTCGAGGCCACAAGTGAGACAAATTACCAAGAAAAGGAATTTCCTGCAATTTATTGACCTCATAGAAATGTACATATAAAATATGAGGCACCGAGTCCCCGGGCAGGAATGGAGGCATCTGCGTTTACCATTGAAGGGGGCGGGGGGGGGGTAGATACGGAAGAGAAATGAGTGCGTGTGACGGTGTTTTTTGTGGTACTCGGAGAAAGTGTGTGAATGTATGGTTTCAAATGGAATCTGTAGAGGAGACGAGTGAGGCCACCGGTTGACGGCACAGCTGGTAGCAATCATAGCGCGCGCGCGCACACACACACACACACACACACACACAGGTCTGGTAGCCCCTTTGCCAAACTCCCTGTTGAACTGTGTAATGCTAGAGGCAGCTAGCTTCATAGCTTCCAGCATAAGAACCAAAGACGACGCCAAGAGAACGTCATTAATGCTGCAGGTCTAAATTTTAATGCACTGATGATGTTTTTTTTTTGTTCCTATCCACATCCTCACCATCTCGTTCTGTGATTGGCCACGCCTGGAGCACGTCGTTTAGCGCTTTGTAGTATTTTACCTGAACAAATACGGTTTCCTCTAGTAAAAACTCAAACGCCACTGAAGCAATACTCTTTGGAATGTCGGGGGGAACGTGAAGGTCGGGATGTCTTCATCAGGACACACAGATTTGAGTTGAACGCGACTACCGTCGGCTCGCTAGCTTCAGCTTGTCGCTCGAAGCCCTTCCCTTCGGTTTACCACGACCCACTTAAACAGCTCGCCTTTAATCTGCCCTCTTTGTAGATTCTGCCCCAAGAAGAAATGGAGATCCCCCCCCCCCCCCCCCCCCGGCGGTGTGGAGATCAGCGGCTGCGATGAATTGATTGGATAATTCCGACCATACGGGAGCATTCAGATGCGATTAAAGTAACGAGATGCCATTTGTCAAAGGTTAGCGCCGCAAATGCCTGCGGTTAGCACAGGGCGGCCTTTGTCGGCGGTTTGTTTTGGAGAACGTTTTGGGTCACGTTTGTTCATTAAGGTTCAAACCCAGTCAGTAATAGCTGAGAGCTATTTGTCCTACATGGGCCTTTGTTTTCTATAGTGTAGACACTCATTGGTTCCTTAGCTGCAACTGGGTTAGCAGGAACAGAGCTTGCATGCTAATCCTCCCGCCGTGTAAAGCTGTTAGCACATGCTAATATAGCAATGCAGGGGTGATTCATCCTAGTAGCACAGTTGCTAAATTGCTTTTTTGTGACAACGATGGTCGATTGTTGCCTCAGTACAGGGAATAAATCATGAAGAGAAAGTCCGAGGCTAACATTCTCTTAAGAATGCGAAGCCGAGCCAGTTCTCATTCGTGCCAAAGTCCCGGTGAAGATAGCTTCTGAAGGCAGCGTCAAACCAAACAAGCTCTTCGTCATCCTCCCTCTCACTCGGCTGCCGCTCCCGGACGAAGAACAGCACCGTCCGGGATGCTACCTGGATTCAACGAGGCGGAAAAGCTCCGCGGCTGTTTGGGATTCATCACCCAAACTAGGTCAACAGTGTTGCCGTGGAAATGTCAGAAACAAACTGCACGCTAACCTTAAAGCAACCCTGAAACGTAGCATAACTGGAAAGCGTCATATTAATGATTCAGGTTGTAAATTACAACGGGAACAAACGCAAATTCCAGGATGTAAACACTCGACTTTAACTCATTCAGTGCCAGCAGTTTTCGGCATCTAGTGTTAATCTGGATGTCCCGAACAAGCACTAGGAGTTGCATATCTTTTTAAAAATGTACTTTTTATATGGCATGACGCCTTTAGAATGTTGTAAACTGTGACTTATGTGTCTGTCTGTTTAACTCCTGCTGCAGCCCGACAGGTGTGTGCCGACACCACCTGGATAACCCGTTAGGTTTCGACACACGTTTACAGTAAACATGTTTTAGTCAACATACCCAAACCATTTCAGTTATTTTTTTCCAACTATAGGAGCATCTGGAATGGAGCAAAGAAGACCTTCAAATGCAGCTATCGCCACCTGCTGGTCCGGAGCTACTTCCTCCAGGCAGGTTGAGCCGTTTCGCTGCGACCTTCGTGGTGCGTTCACTGTCATTATCTGCCGTTGTTAAATGAAAATGCAGCAAACTTACGTAGATGTGCCTCTGCTGGTACCGCAGGAAGAGGTTGTGCATGATGGCGCCGTCATGGAGGTCCTCAAGGGTCGCCATGTCCTCCACCCCCCTGATGCTGCTGGGGTGCATGGGCTGCACCTTCTGTCGGGTGAGCGCATTCTGCTTGTAGGTGTACACCTGGACGACAAAAAAGAAAACATATGGAGACATGCGAGCGACTCGGACGAGAGAACAAGACGAAAATCACCGAATCGGATTCCGTCCAGTCGGTCTGGAGGCTTTATTTCCATCCTGAAGCAAACCGAATTCTTCTAAGACCGACATTTCCCAAGAAATAATCGTTCTAGAATCAGAGGAAAACTTCCCGCCCCGTTTCCCGAAGTCTTGCTTACAGTAGAGTCGGTCCGTGACAACTTCCTCCGTCCATCTGCTCCAGTTGTGGGCTATTTGTTCTCTGGTTGGAGACCAGATGTGGACTTTCATTCTCATTTATTTTTTAAATTCAGGTATCTCTGTTCTGTTCGTAGTCCACAACAGCGAAAGGCATGGATGAAAAGAAGTCTGCAGGCCTTTAGAAATGTAAAGTGGAAACTTCCAGAAGAACCTCAATGGAATAAGAAAAATTTACGACAACAAAGTTATAACAATATAAAACAGCTGGTAAAAGAAGCAGCAGATCAATGCAGAATTCCCAGCAGGGCTCCTCTGGCCAGAACATTAACCTTCCCGGCTTGAAAAGCACCCGCAGCTCAGGTTTCACGGCACCTGCCGCACAGGTGACATACGGCAGATAGATGAGGTAAATATGACCCCGGGCGGCCTTCGGGGAACCGGATGCGCCGTTCAGCAGACGGCCGTTTATCGTTCGCGGGCGGCTGCGGGCGAGGCCGAGCAGCTTCCAGACAAAACTCCGAGCGATTATCCAACAAAGAACGTCAAAACCAGAGATAAGCCCAATCTCTGATGGTTTTCTCCCGGTGGACCGCCCCGTCCGTCACGCTGGCATTTATCTCCCTTCATCACGCCGGCTGCTCCCGAACATGATTCCTCGTTTTCTATTACCTCGGGCAATATCCTGCATTTCCAAAAAAAAAATGCCTGCAGCATTCAGACAAAGAAGCCATTGTTCAAATCTGTTGTCCAATCAGAACCAAACCAGCTCAGGACCACGGGCCGGTCCCGCCTGAACAGGAAGAGGTTAATGATAGAGGAGACCTCAAATTAGAACCGCTCCACAGGACGGGGGGGTCCGCTCAAAATGGTGATTACGGCAGCATCACGAAGGATCAATACAAGGAGACGATGGATCAAACGCAAAAGCGTTGAGGTGCGCTGAGGATTGTGGGTAATGTGGTAGAACAAGCATCATATGAACGGATTGAACGCAGTCACACAACGAACTCTGGCTGTTGCTGCTCTTATTCTGAAGAAAGCTGGTTTCTGTCTGAGGGGCCAAGTCACACTGCTGCCCCCCCCCTCCCCACCTCCCCCCACACACACACACATTAACAGCCCAAACTGCCCCCACTATCACACCAGGTGTAATTGCTGGCATTCCAGTGCTTCAAGGGAAGCTGAAAGATGGATGGAATCATTATTTTAAATTAAAAAGTAAACCAAATTAGCATCAGCTGAATTGTTTTTCAACAACTTCAACTCGATCCCAGTAGAGGGCAGGTTGTCCAGCGACTTTTTAATATGGTCTCTAATTGGTCCAGTTGTCGCCGCGGTGATGAGAAGGGTTAACACGTTGAAAACAAAGACTGGCGCTAAGCCCATCGACAGATGCTAATGGGGCAAGTCTCCGTAAAACAAAGCCATTAGGAGGAGGAGGGAGTCAACGGACCTTCGGATCAGCCGGGATAAGGATTGTTGCTCCTGCTTACGCGGATCAGGAAAGTGAATTCACCTTTGTGTTCAGCCAATCAGAGCCCTCAATTACAAGCGAGCAGTCGTCCGGATTATTTCTGCTGTTCGTTCATTCATATAACGAGCTTCTCATAAACGGAGTGACGCATCAAAAAAGGGAGAGATAAAAATAAATAAAAACAAACCCTTACCTTACACTGAAGTCTAACAGGTAAGCCTGCTACAACCTTAAGCCCCGCCCTACAAACAGCCTCCTCCTCCTCCTCATCTGAAGCAGCAGCTGCTCTTTCCATCACCATTCATCTCCTGCCGTTTTGTCCCGCAGCCCGTCGGCGCCCTCAAATCACTGAAACCCGAGCAAGAGGAGGGGAAAAACCCGGCGAGCCCAAACGTTGGATTCACATGTTATAAATCCAGTCGGGAACAATTCAAGCTGCAACGAGGAAGAACGCCTACAGGTAGCGGCGGGACCAACTGTGGAGTCGGTCCAAGGCCACCACAGAAGAAGAAAGCGCTCGGCGCACTTCACGGATTTAGCGATTGCCACCTTATTGCCGCTTAATTCCCAGGCATTTAACGGGTTTTCGGGCTGAAAAGATGTCTATTGTTATTGGAGTTCATCCCCAGGGGAACATGAATGTCTGACCCAAATCAGCTGGCATTTAAACATTAATAAGAATGCATGACTCAACACCCCGGTACTGGACCAGTAGAGAGAACACAACTGGGGAATTCTGTTGGGTCAGGAACTACATTTGACCCAGGATCTTTAACCAGGGGTCAAAACACAATCAAACGTTCCTCCGGCGTCATTTAAAAAACGAAACGTAGCTTCTGAGAAAAGGTTCCACGAGAGGATCTTCAGTGCTTCTCACCTGGCCGTAGTCCGTGGCGAAGACGACAATGCCTCCAGAGCACGAGGACACGGCGCTGGGAAGATACTGCTCATCCTCCCACAGCCACACCCGGTCGCCCTGGAAAAGAAAGTTTAGATCATCAAAGACGGGCACAGACGACGTCACTGGAAGTCCAAATTAAACTTCAAGTAGAAGCTTCCACACAAGAGTCTCTGGCCAACTTATTAAGTAGCGTCTTAAAGAACTCAAGGAGCTGCCGCCGTCTCCCGTTACCATGGTGTCGCCACGGCGCTGACCTTTTCCTGACCAACGGGAGACTCTCGGCCGTCATGGAAAACTCTGCAGCGATCCGTACCTGCGGGGAGGCCGGTAAAGCTGCATGTTCATTGATCCTCGACACCAACCGGAAAGCGGTTTTAAAAGTGACGCCTTGTTGAATTTGCTGCTCCTGGCTGCTAGCCGTAGCATCGAGCTAATGGCTAGTCATCACTAGTTTCCGCTAGGAGGAGTCTTAACGATTCGTTTGGAGGATTTGTCGCTGCACGTGAAACATCCTCCCGTTTCTGCCCTCCTGCGCTATGACGTTTGTTGTTGTTGCTGGTAGTTCGTGGAAATGGACCAATCACAATGAAGCCCTGTAGCAACAAATTCCCCCTGTTGAAATACGAGCGAGCGAAAGAATGGACGGGCCCCCCGCCGGTGCATTCCCTCTTTAATCGCATAGCCACATGTGCCGGCGTTCATTAGCGTGACAAGCTAATGCTAAAAGGGGAAAAACAAAACGCTGCATTTCTGTCTGGTGCCTCGTCTCCCGGCAGCAGCGACCTTTGACCCTCATTGTGACGGTAAAGCTCAGGTCTTGCAGCGTCAGCAGTGGATCAGAACGGAGCCGTGTGTCGCCCTAAACACTCGGAATTCCTCTCTGAAGAGGGAAACCGCTCGTTTCAAAAGCCTCTCCGGGGGGGAGAGGTGAAACCAAATCATCTTTGTTTAACAAAGGAGAACAAAGAACATGAGCCCGGGTTCTGTTATTGTATTGGTTCTGATGGCGATGATGGACATCGAGCTGGAAGGAGAGAAATTAAAGCTAACATTTAGAGCTCGCGGAACTAATCTCGCTCACATTTCCCAAATGAGGCAATACAACATTTAAGTTGTTTTTAGCTTGACAACCAAATAAATATGAATCTTATTTTTTTTTATTCTAGCAAGCAAAGCTAAAAATAACAAAGTAAAAGTGGTTGGTAATGCTAGCTAACCAGTATATTTTCTTAAAATAATAAGGGGCCACAGGGAGGAACTGAACAAATAAAGACGCTCCATTGAAAGCGTGGACAAAGGAGGAGCGTGCCGTTTTCCAGAGCCTATATGGACCTCGTCCTGAGGAGGAGGCCGCCAACAGGGATGGGTGGAGGAGGAAGAGGAGGAATCAAGATACAAAAAGGAGAGAAACGTTTCATGTTTTTTTTTTTTTATCGTGGGTGGCGTGTGCCGTCTGCCCCCTGCTCAGGAGGGAGGAAGATTGACAGAAACACACCCTCCCTGCTCCTCCTCCTCCCCCATCTCTCCACACATCTAAACCCGGGCCCAGCTACCCCCTCCTCATTCATCACCACTGATTGGCCGAAATGTGAACATCAAACGTCTCGTTTGAACTTTGGTCCACGTTTCTGTTGACGGTCGGTTCGACCCGCCGGGCCTCAGCGAGTTCTGGAGGGTTGAAGACGTGCAACAGGGCAGGTCTCGCAAGAGAAAGCAGCCGCAGCGCTAAATTACAGAGTAGAAGAAGAAGCTGGCAGAGCGAAGATGAACCACAGGAGAAGAAGAAAGGACACCATTTGGGTTTGGGAATTCTTAAGGAATATCAGGGAAGACGCAGAATGTGGATGATCCGTCGAAGAAACACCTTAAAGATCCATTTAATAAACTCGGGCTTCCTGGTCAAACGTCTCTAAAGGAATATTCAGACGGCTGAACGCTGCAGGGAAGTTCCACGAAGTCCTTTCAGTATTCCTGCGGAAAACTGATGTGTTTATGTTCTCCGGGTCTGCATCGATCCGACGACACCAACAATCACCAGAACCTCACCACCACAACATGAAATCACCACCTCCTAGGGAACAAGGGACGGGGGGGGGGCGGTATCTCGGAGCCGCTCATTCCAGCTAAACCTGAGCAAACGCTCCCAGATCCGGGGTCAGGAGCGTCAGACTTCCATCAACAGGCCGGATTATTAATGTGGGAAAGAGCGAGTGGGAGAAAATAGAACTTCTCTTGAGATCCAGACTCATCTTAGACAAACAGAACGCTATCAGGGAAGTGTTTGGACTCGCCTGGGCGTCACGGCGACCCGGCCTTTTTGGCGGCTTTGTTGTGTAAACAATAATTTTTCTGAGAACGGAGTGTCAAAATATTAACGTCCAGGGTCGGATCCAGACGGGACGTCCCGCATCGACAGATAGTCGTAGACGCCATCGGGTCAGAGAGACGCAGTCCGGTCCGGCAGTGGGGGTGTGGCTGGTAAAACCGGGGTCTGTGGCACCGGGAGCGTTCGGACGCCATCAGGGTCGGGAATGAGCAGCTGGGTCGTCGGAGAGATTCCGCTTCCTTCCCTGTAACAAACGGACTCTTGTGTTTGAGGACAGGAAGCGTCCCCGTCGGCACCGTCAATAGGAAG
This sequence comes from Brachionichthys hirsutus, assembly GCF_040956055.1. NCBI lineage: Eukaryota > Metazoa > Chordata > Actinopteri > Lophiiformes > Brachionichthyidae > Brachionichthys > Brachionichthys hirsutus. The sequence goes on from NC_090911.1 coordinate 11,663,736, forward strand.
CTTGTTTTACCGAGCGCTAGAACCGTGACTCTGCACGTTTCTCAGCGACGACGGCGTGAAACAGACGAGTTGAAATGCTGCTGCCGAGGACGGCGGAAGGGAGAACGGGATTACGCGTACACGTCATTGAACACACCAGAGAACAGAATTCCAGCAGTTCACACGTGGAACAGTGAGATTCACGGGGGGGGGGGGGGGGAGGCCCAAACAGACAAACACTCGACTTCTTCTTCTGCGTCTTTGTTGGGTGTCACGCTAGCGGAGGACGCCGCTATCAGGCTGGCGATGAGACGTCTGATTGGATGGATCAATGATTAACTTTTAGAGGGGAGTGAGGCTAACAGGTTGTTTACCACCTGCGTGTGTTTGAATTTGAGTGGCCGTCAGCCAGCCAATCGGAAGCAAGAAGACGGCCGGCGTTCAAAAGCAAACGGCCAACACGTCTGCAGCCGAGCAGAAGAAGAACCAACAAAACACACCAGTGGGGAAACCGCCGCCTGGGAAAAGAGGAAGTCCGAGCGCAAACGGACCTTGAACCTTCACCGGCACGCGGCACCGACCAATCGCCTCGCAATGTCTCTGCAGAGAACCAATCAACACGAGTCCAGCGACAGAGGTCACTCAGACTTCAACGGACGGTCGCACAGCGAGAGCAGGGGATTGTGGGAACCGATTAGGATGGCGTGTTGACTTTTGAGCAGGTCTGGGAAAGCCTTACGGCGGACACACACACACACACACAGTGTGAACCTGCTCATCTGCAAACAGGGACACACATGTTTCTACCTCACACCTTACGCTGCTGTAGAAGCATGAATAAATACACCTGAACGCATCACCATCAAACAAACGAACAAACACAGACAGAGAATTAGCTCACAGAAGTCCTACACCCACCCACCCCCTAGTGGTGAGATCTTTTTAATTAAAAATAAGAAAAATGTTACTCAATCAAGCTTGGGCAAAGATTACAGAATTTGTTCTACAAATAAAGAAGAAAGATTTAACACAAGCTCATTATCCATCCCGGCGGTGGCTCCTTGTCATGTCATTCCTTAATCATTCCCTAATCATTCCCACCGAGAGCCAACCGGGAGCCAAATCTCCGGTTCTCTGAGAACTGCCTGTAAACCAGGGATGTCAGCTTGCAAGACTTAAAGGGAACCATGTGTGCAGAAGTTCTGCAGAAACATCCGGCTGATGGAATCCCAGAATATTCCCTAGTTATCCACAAAAAGCCGATCGGTCTTTTTATTCAAAAAGGGATCACTCCTGGAGCGGAGAGAATTCCATCCATCAATTTTTAATTAAAAAGGAGGATAGAAGCCGGCCTGCGTCCGGATGCTGGTCGTTGTTTGGACGGATGAGAGCGGCTCATGGCGCCGTGGGAGAAAGGAAGTCAGCAGCTAGATGGTGGTTTAAAGCTAAACTTTGCTGATCTTCCTTTGGACAGTTTCTGGTTATCTGTTGCCAAGGAGTTCCCCCGTTCTTGCCAACAAAGCTATTCTAACATTGCTCCCATTTTCAACCACATATCTGTGTGAGCTGAGCTTCTCAAGCTCGACGGCGATAAAAACTACAAGCAGAGAGAGACTGAGAGCTGATGAGGAAGAGCTTTGTGTGTGTCTTCATTTTGTGTTCATCGAAACAGCCCCAGGTTTCCCACTAAGTATAAATACATAAAAAAAACTATATTATTAATTATATGTATTATAATAAAGGCCATCTAATCTAATATGTACAGTGGTACCTCTACTTACGAATTTAATCCGTTCTGGGAGTAGCTTCGTAACGTGAAAACTTCGTAAGTAGAGACGCATTTTGAATGTAAATGCACTAATCCGTTCCAAGCCCCGCAAAAGTATGATATTTTTTTTAAATATTAATCTACCTGTTAGCTGTTACTTTTTGTCTTCTTTGTTTACTGGTCCTTTGCGGTGTTTTCTGCCTCGCGTTTCTTGAAAAACTGATCCAATGACGTCTGCTTTTGCCGGCTTTTGACAATCCGTCGGAAATGTGCGAGGCAGACGTCATCATAATGAGCAATAGCCCGACTTGTCAACACTTTTTCCGGGTGTCACGAGGGGGACAGGAATAGCGTGCTGGGATACACGCATACGCAACGGGTTGCCAGGCAGATTTTAGGCGATAGCCAATGGCAGAGCAGCTACGAGCAGCTATTTTTGACTTCGTATCCTGAAACGCCTTCGTAACGAGAGGCAATATTTTCCCATTCAGATACTTCGTAACCTGAAACTTTCGGATGTAGAGACATTCGTAAGCTGAGGTACTACTGTACAGTTAGAGTGTAATTTTGTGTCATTTTGGTTGGGGGTGTGCCGCAGGATTTTGTAAATGTAAAAAATGTGCCGCGGCTCAAAAAAGGTTGGGAAACACTGGGGTAGAGCATCGAGTCCAATTGTGTGGAAATGAGTTCTCCGGGTGGCAGCGCCGTCCGTGTGTCCGTCCATCGGCCGTTACTCAGCCGCTAACGTAAAGTGAAGCTTTGATGGGCCAGCATCTTTAATTATCATCGGCTTTCTTAGCCGAAGCAGCCAATCAGAAGTGCTCCAGTGCCGTTTGAAGAGTTTTAGCCTTTGCAGTATTATGTTTATGTCTTTATTTTCCTGTAATGCAATCGTACACAAGTTATTTACAAACCATTATAATCGGCATCCCAACTATCTGCCTTTAATTCACACATTTTCCATTCCACACCACTCAGGTTAGCATTTTCAGAGCTGGGCCTTTTCTAAATCGACTCGAAACAGTCGTCACTCTCAATCTTCTGCTGCCAGTTGATGTTAGAGTACTACTTCAGCTGAATTACCGGTAGCTGATTTTCAAGATACTTCCGTCTGCTGCTCGGTGTTAAACTGGAGGGCTGTGATCAACAAGCCTAAGCGTGCAAGGTTCACGTGGGATGGTAAATGAAGAGCGCCCAGCTGCTGGAGGACTTTCACAAGCACTCGGATGTGCACGTGTGACTGCGTGTGTTGTGGGTTCAGGACAGCTTGAGTTTAATTTATGGAGTTCTGTCAGTGACGGCTTTGATTCACTGGCACTTATTATTGTGGGCAAAAATAAAAAGCCAGAGTGCTGCAACAGGCACAAACAGGGAGGGCAGCAGCAAAATGAACAGCGGTGTTAAATAGATGCCGTTAGGGCAATAGAAGTGTGCTTAATTGCAATTTAATGCCACAGTGGAATTAACTCAAAAAGTAATCCTTGCATTTGACTGTATTACCCCCAAAAAAGATAGGCGTCTGCACTAAAATAGCCCGCCAGTGCATCTTGAGAAGCTTGCAACATATCGAGTGTGTGTGTGTGTGTGTGTCGGTGTGTGTTCGGGCTGGTCGACCATTCAGTTGTGTGTAATCCCTATTGTTGCTGAAATGCCACCGCTGTTATTAGGGAAGATTTATGAGCTGTGCCCAGGGATGGAGTCAGAATGCCAGCTTGTGTGTGTGTGTGTGTGTGCGTGTGTGTGCGTTATTAATACATTGCACTGGGGGATAGAGTCACTGTGCCAGAATGCGTTCATGTTTATGAGGCGGAGTCAGAAGTAGCCGACATTTTTATACCGGTAATTGCTTTACGGGACCGAAAAACACAGAAGAAGTTTATCTCTTTCTCGTCGTTTGAAGCAGTCAGACGAGTAGAATCGGTGCGGAGCGAACGCTCTGCATCTGATACGACGACATGTTGGAACAATGCTCTCTCACGTAGACTAAAACTACATGGGTGTGTACATCTTATCCTGTACGTCCTAGGCACGGTGGCGCAGTGGTTAGCGCTGTCGCCTTGCAGCAAGAAGGTCCTGGGTTGGAGTCCGATCTGCGCGGCGTTTTACTGCGTGAATGGTTGTCTG